>NW_025215722.1:0-41802 GCF_010389155.1 Erigeron canadensis | reverse complement strand
GATCCTAGGATAATGGAAAAGAAGCTAGGAATTGAATTGGTGAAACTGGGACCCATGTGCCGCATCAAGTGGACTGCGCCGCAGTCTTGATGTCGAAAATTCTGCTGCTTCGCAGCTTCATTGCACTGCGTCGCAGTCAGCCCAGATCAACACCAGCATCAGATTTACGAGCCGAACACCCCTAAAACACCCATTTAGACCCCATAGTCGACCAAGGAGGATCTAGGACTCGATTTCAAGGTTGAACCCACACATTTGGACATAAACAAACTCAAATGAACACAATCCGTTCCAAGATTTCACTTCAAAACATCAAATCTAGTTCCAAATTTGACTTGACCCATTACAAACCCTAACAAACCCTAATTCGACTTTTGACTCGATTTGTGACCCAAAATACTGGTTACAAGTAGAAACAAGTTATAAGTATGAAATGATGAATATATAATGATTTTCACTTACAAAATATTCACCAATGCTTAAACCCGAATTTGACCAAAAAGAGAAAGTTCTTGCACGTTTTGATGACCCATATCTTGATATGATGCAAAGGAGATGTAATAGATGATGTTTCTAGCACTATTCTAACTTGAAACCATAACTTTTGGTGTAAGAATCTTAGAGGGAGAGAGATTTGTGTGTGTGTTTTTTATTCTTGAAAGAAAAACGAAAGAAAAGATAAGGGAAGGAGTGGATGGGTGTGAGGAGGAGTGGAAGGGGGCCGGCCTAGATTCCAAAAGGGTAGGCTCCCACTCCGCTAAATTCGACAAATAGCTAAACGTTGACCCTTTAAATGCCAAAACGGATCCACACATATAATTTAACTTGACATTTCGCTAAAACCCGCTAATTTGCTCAAATCTCTACCTTAATTTACAAAAGTCATTTACATTTAGTTTTTAATTTAATTGTTATCTAAAATGAAAAAAATCGATTAGCACCAACTAATGACCTCGACAAGCACATCAGTCTCAAATTAAACGATAAATTGATCTATATGTTCACATTGCACTTAAATGAACTCCAAATTGCACTCGAACTATATTAGCCAACTCGATAATTAGTTAAATTGTACATATGGTCAAAGAGCCAAGAGTCACAATTGTTACATCAGAATGCTTGAACAACCTATTACCTATGGTCATTGTATGTATTCAATGCTACCATGTTTACAAATTGGGTGCAAGCAAATAATGTGGCCATGATCATGGTACCTTCTTCTTGTCGGTGTGTTGCAGGAACTACACTACGACTCAAAGTATCTTCAGGCAAACTCTTCGATCCTGATTCTACACGACTGTATTCATAAAACCAACATGAACACATGTTAGGATATACGTACAAATCCAACAATAGTATACACGTATGGATATACTTACACAACTCAGACCAAATAGGCAAGCATAGACACATGTTATTAGGCAAATTCATAGTACAAACCATGAATCATACAAACACACATAGAAAAAGAGTACTCACAAATTCCGCAACTTGTGATACCCTGCGTGAAGCTTGTCAAGGAAGAATTGCTGCCAAAGCACATCACTAACGCGAGTTTACTCTTGGGCAACATCATTAAGCAGATCCATTGTTCTTTGCAAGAATCTTCATCGAGTGACTGTGAACGGACTTTCTTCTATGCTTATTATTCGGAAGGTGTGGGTGACATACTGACATCATCGAAATCCTCAATTGCTTATTTTCAAATTTCAGGATCAATTATTGGAAATCCTGCACAATAAACTAGAGATGATGATCAAGAAAACAAAAAAAAAATACTAAAATAAAATAATCTTTAAAAACTATTGGTAGCAATTTATTAGCAATTTCGCTTCCAAATGATTAAAATTATCCTACTATAAGTCCAAGATATAATTGAATTCGTCAAAATCAACAACCATTTCGTAAAGTTAGGTGATGAATGGAGGCAGAGAACCGAAAGTACTTTGAGCGTCAATTACCATGATCAAATATATATATATAGTTATGTGAGTCCCTCGATAGCTATAGATCGCTCTCGAGATCGTCTATGATTATGTCGTGAGTGCGGAATCCTCACGAGATAACTAGTTTGATTAGTAAATAGGTATATCGCTAATTATCAAATAAATAATCAGCCGTATTGTACTATCTTCGTTTCTATAAGCTATAGAACGAACTTAGTTCTCTGCAGTACTTGTATGTCGAACGTCTATCTAATATCAGGGTATTCGTTCGTATATATATGTTTCAGGTCGAACTGGGCTTGCTGGGCTTTGTTCTTACGAATTTAGCTGCCAGCCCATGTAACGAAGTTAATCTTCGTTTGTACCAAACGAAGTTTATCTTCGTTTGCCTCTAACGAAGAATATCTTATCTTCGTTAGATGTAATACTTAGTTATATTCCTAAGTGTTTCATCTTAAGGAATCCTAACACATATTATGTTTGTACTTGTATATCACACAACAAACATCATACATAACACACATATATATATAACTCCAAAACATGTAATCGATCATTACCAAAACATAAAGTTCATAATCTATCAATTACATATATAGATACGACATAAATTAACATAATATCTCAATCTAAACGACATATCAAATCTAAGTTGCTGTTGTCACATCAACGTGCATCAACAAACTCCCCCTTGACAGCAGCACCTTTGATTTCTTAGTCTTCAAAATCTGATCATTCATCAAACAACAATCTTTTGCTATTTGCATGAATATCTTCATGTAAGCAGAGCTGAAGTATCTTACGATATCTACTTTCTTCATGCTTCCAAAATGGCAAAAACGAGCACTCCGTATCGTATAACTTCCTCAGATCATTTCTTGAGAAGTTCACCAGCTGCATCGGATCATAAACTCTTCTCAACAAAATCTGCTTCTTTGAATCTGCATACATTTGGCTTCACCAGAATTTCGATCAATTTCCAATTATCCATTTTGTCCAAGACATCTTGTGCCCATTTCTTTGCAGGAACCTTGATCATGCATTTAATATCATGTTGAACAAACTCAACTGTTTTATCTGGTTTAACCACTCTTTTCTTCGATCTTGGCTCGATTTTAAACTTTGGTTTATCAGAATCTTTCATGTTCTTCCTTAACCAAAAATCTTTTCTAAGATTCTTACCAACCACATCAGCTAAGCCATCATCGCTTGGATTGATAATCCAGTTATTTCCAAGCTCATGTAAATCTTCTTCACACAAACTTCTGAAATGTCTCTCACACCATGCTAAGTACTGACAACCCTCTGGTCTTTTAAGCACAAACAACTTCAATTCATCATCATAAAACCAACTCCAGATGATTGTCTTGTACTTTGCAGCATCTTTATCTGAGATATGAGTCCAATACAAATTCGGTTTCCACGTTTCCCTAAGTACTATCCAATCATTTACTCTTTTCTCGGGAACACGTCGATCAACAATATGTAATGAATCATCATCTCTGAGAGGAACTGGAAAATCATTTGAATTGAATGGTCTCGTCACATTAATCTCATATTCAGATGGAATCGACACATCACCATTCTTAGCATACACAAACAATGTAGAATTTGAGTTAGGCTGCTGAATGGGACTTGAAGCATTCTTTCTCTAACATCTGATCTCTGCTGATCCAACACTCTATTTTCTTCAATCAACGGATCTTCAGGAATTGAGTCCCACACTTCATCAAACCCATAAGGCTTCTTGAATATATCTAGATTTGGTTCAGGGACAAATTCGCCTTCCTCGAGCTCATCGCCATCAAAGAATAAATCTGTATAATCTGGATCATCTATTTAAATTTACACAAAATGAACACCAGAATAATAGAATAATCATGATAATTATAATAAAGATGAAATGTACTTGTATTAAAATAAGATAAATTACATTTTCATTACATAAAATGTCATAACTTATTACACACAAACAATTATACATTCTATCTAATAATCTTTATCATAAACAAAATTAGAAACCTGAATCACGAGGAGCACCAGAAGGACCAGCACCAGAACCAGAAGCACCTTGCTGAGAAGTATCTCCTCCTGTCTCCCCCTCGATCGCTGCACCCTTTCCTCTATCTTCAACTGGGCGAGAAACATTCCTTTCAGCAGCATTATCAGCATCATCATCGTCATTCTGACGTCGTGGTTGAACCTCTGACAATCTGCAAACTTCTTCAGGAACTTCTCCCCCTTGATTCTTGACCCAGTTGATCAAAAATGTTAAGGCAGCACGAGTAGCAGTGAGATCTGACTCCAAAGTGCGAACTCTGGTCTCCAAAAGATCAACTCGATGACCAAGAACAGGAACAACAGCAGCAGTCGGTCTTGGAGAATCAGGCATTGCTACAGAAGAAGAATCAACACGTCGACGCTTAATTCTGGTATACTGAAGATCAATACTCCCTTGCCTCTTTGCTGGACTAACCGAACTTGCTCTGTTCACAGGGTCGTCCATATCTTCAAAGATCTCTCGCAATTCAGAATCATGCTGAGCTGCAACATCGGGATCAATCTCAGCAGTAGAAATTGAGTTAGCAGAATCTGAAATTGCTGGAGTTGCGTGACAAGCTTTGCTTCTGCGTTCTCTATGAAACAAAACACCCGCTTGATCAAACGACTGATGCGAATGATCGCTTTCAGAAGCAGCCGCAATATCATGTATCATCTTAGTTCGACGTTCAGCAGCAGTAGAATCATCTGTGTCTGTCGCAGTTGTAGCAGCAGAACCGTCGGAACTAGCAACATCATCTCCATCATTTCCAACATCCAAACCAGCAGACTCATCCCCGGAGTCATCATCAGAACCATCCGAACTTTCAGAATCACCAGACTCAGAATCGTCATCAACATCATCCACAAACATATCATTCTCAAGACGAGATCGATAGTTTGGATTAATCAGGTGACCAAAAAGTGGTGGATCATGGAGACCAGCCACATTACCCGTATTTGCCTCTAGATCAGCAAAAAGACGCGAAGGCCAAGCATGAAGAACGTAGCGAGGACCTTGGTCATATTCTAACGCGGGACAAAAATGTCTAACTATAGCCATCACAAATCGAGGATACAGAAGAAATCGCTTTCTCCCCTAGCATTAATCTGATCAACAAACTCTTGATAAAAATATCGGGAGAAAGGATAAGGGCGATTATATACCAACGCAACCATCTGCGACGCAATCTGTGCAGATAGTTGATCAAAGCCAGCCTTGCGATTGCTCAAACAGACAAGCAATGCATACGCCAGATACCTCCATCTTCCCTGAAAACCACTCTTGTCAAAAGGAAGTTTGACCTGGCCAACAAACCCATTCTCTGAAAGCAGCGAAGAAGGAGTTCGAACTCGTAAGTCATTTCAACATCGTCCTCTTCTTCTACGTCTGGTTCTGCTCCTAGATGCAAAATAGTGCGGAGCGACTCAGCATTAAAATCAAATGTTGTGCCTTCAACAGTTGCTCGTACAAAACTTTGGCCATCAACCATAACTTCATGAGCAGTAGACCAGAAAGAATCAATATACAGCTTAATCAGTCTCGGCGAATCACAAAAAGCAAAGGATAATCGTGAGCGAGCAATGTAGTTGAACATTTCATGAAAATGTTCACAATTATGCTGATCTGGATCTAGGTTCAGTGCAAGATTGTGTTTTTTCACAAATTGACGTGGAGCGAGAGCCATTCTGCAAAACCAACCAAAATATCGAAACAACTATAAATAATCACGATAAATGAATTGCCAAGTTGAAAAACCCTAATATGAAAAACCCTAGTCCAGAATTTCGCAAAACAAGTCTGAACGAAGATAACCACTAAATTCGTTAAGTAGATAGAACGAAGATAGAAGCTAAATTCGTAAGCAATAACTAAACGAAAATAGGTCTTAAGTTCGTAAGAATTAAACCTAAATTAACACCTAACGAAGTTTAAGTTCGTTAAGACTAAACTGTACATGCAAGTTCGTAAGTTATAAAACTTATCTTCCAAGTTCGTAACCTATAAACGAAGTCTAAGTTCGTTTGAATAAACCTAAGGGTGTTAAGCTAAATTCGTTCCTCATCAACTTGGGTCTAAGTTCGTAAGGCATAAAAGTAACTCCATGTCTACCCAAGGTAAATTCGTTCAATTCAAAATCTAAGTCCATGTGCACACATCTAAATTCGTTTTGAACCAAAGTCTAAATTCGTTTGATCAAACCAGATGAATGAGTACAAGAATTTTATAAACATAATCAACACAAATCAAATCGAAGATACATGGAAACCTAAATCATATTCGTGAATGAAAAGAACATTAAAAACTTACTTAGATCTCAGTTTGGACAATGAATCAAGAAAACGAATTAAAGTGAGAAAAGAGAAAAGAAGTTTGTGTTTTAGGGTTTATTTTGCTCGAAAATAAGAGTATTTTTCGTTTGATAACAGAATAACGAAGAAAAAACCCCTTTATATATGGAACTAACAATGGGCCAACTATGGATCGGGCATAACTTCACAAACGAAGTTAGACAAACGAAGATAAACTTCGTTTGAACAAAGGTGTGTCGAACGAAGATAGCAGTTATCTTCGTAAGAACAAATCTGAAAATAATCCGTAGTTCAGCAAAAATTTCAGAGTTTCATCCAAGCAATCTTCCAAAACACAACCCTTTATCACAATCTGTACATAGCAAAAACTCGTTAGATAGCAACCTGTTCATGCCGTGTACTAAAACGTTCTTAGCACCCAGATTCATAATCATAATGTAAGTAGATAACCGAACATTATAATCTTGAATAAAAACATATGGTTTAAACGCTATCCATAAACAAACCTGAAAATAATCAATTGAAACATGAACCTCATTACCAATTTGATGATGACACCGAGAACTTCCTTGGATCATAATATGCATGACAGCAAACCATCGTGAAACACTTAAGTCCCATACTAAATGCCGTCTACAAAACTTAACAAACAATGAACTATCCAACAAAAATTCACTGAAGAACTTAGTAAAGTTTCCAAAAGTATGTCATAAATCACAGCATGAAATTCAAAGGAAACTAATATGAAATTTGATTATTTTCATTAAATACATGAATCATAAATAAATAACTATTCCAAAAACCAGTTCATGTATTCACCCTTCACATGCTCTAATCTGCATCACAAATATTATCACTACACACCAAGGATCTTATCGTAATGATATCATCCATGTAAATAACAATGCAGTAACAGAAGTCAGCATGCCAACGTTATCTTCTTAACCTGAACACTGCACACTTACCACAAAACTCATCAATGCATTGAGAACAAACAGGATAATGCAGAAAATTCAAGTTATAATCACATTAAATCAGGGTTAACAAATATGAAATAACTAAAAAAAAATATATCAACAGATCAAGAGAGGTCATTTCTTGTCAAACCCTAAAATGTCACCACACAAAATGAACCAAATCCAATTAATAATTTGGTGACAAATGAAAATCATGAGATTTCAAATGACTTTGACATTTCACATTACACTTGAGAAGATTATTTTCTAAACTTTAAACAAATTAATGTCCCTATTAGAAAATTCACATGAAGGAATTCAGCAAAACATATACTCAGAATTTGAATAGGATCTCTCGTGCAATAAGAACTTATAAAAAAAATACTATTTTGACTCAATTAAAAAAGAAAATAACACAGAATAAAAATTGCAGAATAATAAACTAATCTAAATTCTAATTAACTAGACCGTATACATTATTCACATTAAGCATGATTACTGCTGATTAGATCAGTTTAGCATGTTACATAAGCCTGCGGGTGAGAAATAATTCTCTTATTATGAGTTCTGAACCGTGACCCAACAGCGATTACCGGTATGTTTTTCCTCTTAAACACTCGGTACATCCAGTTTCCATTGAGTTATGACACTTTCGACATACCCTGGCCAAGGACAGTCACCATGTAACCCGAGTAGCCTGATATGCCATATGAATAGTTTGCGAACTTATGTAACCCACATTCAGATATACTTTCGTAATCGATACAAGCACTAAGATAAAAGATATTCAATATATTCAAGAACATCCTTAACCAATCATGAGACACTTTGTGGATAACTGAATTGAATTACTTTGTGATTTCACATATATGCTTCTGCATTTCATGATTTATAAGGAACCCGTGATTTTCTATGAGATTCATGTAGCGAACTTTCTGACAACCTATCCCAAGTTGGAAGCTTTAGGTAGGCTAGGTATACAAAGATACCCCGAGGACATACTTGTCCGAATCTCAAAGACCACATTAGCCCCTTAATTTGCATTCAGTTGATTTGCATAACAATATCACATTTACTTTTATGCTCATGATCGGTAGATGTTCTTGCCTACTCATGAACAAATCTTATAGTAATGCTAGATCTTTCACAAAATTTAAGGACTAGATCAATTCATTACTGAAAAGCAAGCAATCTCAGCCATATATCTGAATATGTTTCCCACAAGAACATTGTATATTTTAAGTTCAGATTGAAGGAAACCTTGATACTTTGTGTCTACCGATATATCCCAAATTGTGAACACTGAACTAATCAGTTATATTACGATTAAGCAGGCTTAAAAGCTAAAGTATCGTCACTTCTTACATTTAGCGCAGTAACCTTACTTAATTTTTTTTTTTTTTTTTTTTTTTTTTTTTTTTTTTTTTGACACTAGATATATACAAACTTATACTACAAAGACACGAAAAATACATTTAAGTTCTTTGAGAGAAACTACTCGGCATTCTTCATACCATTGAGTTGAAATAACAACTCAAGACGAGGTCCATCAAAAGCTTTAGTGTATAAATCAGCAAGATTATCATCAGTAATAACCTTTTCTAAATGAATAAGCTTTTTCTCAAAACAGTCACGTATGAAGTGATACTTTATATCTATGTGCTTGGTGACTTTAAAGTTTTTCGGATTCTTGGTAATATCTATGGCAGACTTATTATCAATACAAATAGGAGTATTAGAGATATTCATACCATAATCGCGCAGTTGTTGCTGTATCCAAAGCACCTGAGAACAGCAATATCCAGCAGCCATGTACTCTGCTTCACAGGATGACTGTGCAACAGATGTCTGCTTTTTGCACTGCCACGATACAATTTCCCCCCTAAAAGCTGACATCCACCGGACGTTGATTTCCTATCCGAGTTGTCACCACCATAATCCGAATCAGTATAAGCTACAAAGTCAAAAGAACCATACATGGGATACCAAAGACCTAGACGAGGCTTGGCTTTCACATAACGAAGGATTCTTTTTGCAGCTTTCAAGTGAGACTCTTTCGGATTAGCCTGATATCTAGCACACATAGAAACAGCAAAGGTAATATCTGGACGTGAGGCTGTCAGATACATCAAGGATCCAATGATAGCTCGATATTGAGTGGCATCGACAGATGGATCATTAGGCTTATCAGGACACAACCCATGATTAGTCTTAATTGGTGTAACAGCATCCTTAGCATCAGACATGCGAAACCGAGTAAGCAAATCCTTAACATACTTGGTCTGATGTATAAAGAAACCATCTTTCAGTTGATCCACCTGTAGACCAAGGAAGAAAGTTAATTCCCCCATAGCACTCATCTCAAATTTAGCCTTCATGCTGTGTTCAAATTCCTTGCACATTTTGTCATCAGATGAACCAAAAATGATGTCATCGACATAAACCTGTACAAGTAAGTAGTCCTTCCCTTTCCATTTAATAAACAACGTGCTGTCTATAGAACCTCTAGTAAAACCACTGTCCTTCAAATGTGTTGACAATTTTTCATACCACGATCGAGGAGCCTGATGTAAACCATATAAAGCCTTATCGAGACGATATACTTTATTAGGAAAGTCTGGATCCTCAAACCCGGCAGGTTGTTCGACATACACTTCTTCTTTAATATCACCATACAAGAAGGCACTCTTTACATCAAGCTGATACACCTTAATACCTTTATAACTAGCATATGCTAGAAATAATCGAATAGCTTCAAGTCTAGCTACAGGTGCAAATGTCTCATCGTAGTCAAAACCTTCTTGTTGCTCAAATCCTCTAACCACCAAGCGAGCCTTATTTCGAGTGACTACACCTCTTTCATCGCGTTTACAACGAAAAACCCAACGCGTTGTTAAAGGAGATTCACCAGGAGGTAAGTCAACTAACTTCCATACCTCAAGCTTTCGAAACTGAGCCAATTCTTCTTGCATCGCCTCAACCCATGACGGTTCCTTAAGAGCCATTCCAACATTCTTAGGCTCAACCTGAGAGATAAAGCAGTAATACAAGTACCAAGTAATTGCCCCAGTATCCTTAACTTCAGCAAACATACACGACGGTTTCTTAGATTGATTCCTCGTGCGAACAGAGGCAGAAGCATCACCAATGATTTGCTTGACTGGATGATCCTTGTGGACTCTGGTTTGAGGAACCTTATCGATAGAAAGATCATCACCCAAATTCGTTTGCACATGTTGCTCTGGAGTTTTATAATCTGGAGTTTTAGGCTCGTCCTGAGTGTCACCTTCCGTGTCATCAGTATCATAGAAAGGAGAATCAGGTAGAGGTACATGCAAAGGATCAGTAGGAACTATAGGAGCAGGCTCTAAGGTTGAATCTGCTACTTTTGTCCCACTAGATTCTCCAGATTCAGAGATAGGCTCAACCATTGGTGAGGGACCGGAAGAAGAAGAACCAGGAACCGGTCCACCATCCAGAGGATCATGAAGAGTAACGACATCCTCCACTGTTGGAACACCTGCAAAAGAAACAGGACCACGAAAAGAAGTGAAGACACCATCATAATCAAAATGATTAGCAGGACCAAGGTGTACAGCAGGTTTGTGACTGACAATTACGACATTTGTACCAAGATCTACTTTGCCAGTCTTCTGATTGTACACTCGCCTAATCGGTGTACTTGGAACATAACCCAAAAAGAAACCCTCCTCAGATTTAGGTTCAAATTTCCCTTGAGGAAGAGTTTTAAGAAAAGTGCACGGAACACCGAAAGGCTCAACATTCTGTAAATTGGGCTTTTTGTTGTGCAATAGTTCATAACTAGTCTTCTTAAACCGTTTCACTGTTAAAACCCGATTCAGAATGTGACAAGCTGTATTCACTGCCTCTCCCCAGAAAGTAATAGGAAGCCCTGAATCAGCAAGCATCGTCCTGGCTGTCTCAATTAGCGTCCTGTTCTTCCGTTCAGCCACTCCATTCTGTTGTGGCTCATATGGTGCACTGTACTGATGTTGAATTCCTTTGGTCAAGCAAAATACAGTAATAGTATTATTCTTGAACTCAGTGCCATTGTCACTCCTGATTCTCTTAACTTTGACTCCATGGACATTTTCAACTTGCTTGACAAAATCCATAAATCGTTCGGCAGTCTCATCCTTGGTCTTCAGAAAAAATACCCATGAGTACCGCGAGTAATCATCAGTGATCACCAAACAGTAAGACATCCCTCCAATGCTTCTTTTGTTCACAGGACCAAAGAGATCCATATGAAGTAATTCGAATGGTTTGGAAATGGAGTTGAGTACCTTGGATTTATGCGGATTCTTATGTTGCTTTCCTTTCAAACACGGTACACACTTATCTTCCATCCCAAACTTCTTAACAGGCACACCTTCAACTAACCCAAGACTGATAAGTTCATTCATTTTCCGAAAGTTGATATGTCCCATTCTACGATGCCATAGGAGAGATTCAGACTCATTTGCTTTGCTCAACAAACAAAGGGGCTCCTTTGGATTATCAACACCTAAAATTAAACCATAGATGTCTCTCTTCCTAGGAGCTTTGAGCATAATCCATTCTTCTGGAATAACAAAACCCGGCTTCAAGATGTATGCCTCCTTTTCTGTGAAATGAACATTGTTGCCCTTATCACAGATCTGTGAGACACTCATTAGATTGTGAGTAAGTTGTTCCACATAGTTAACTCTTTCTAGAGTTAGTTGTCCATTGACGACATCTCCTTGACCGGTGATGTTGCCGCCCTTGGAACCAGCAAAACTAACATATGACCCATTTATACCAGTATAATTGGACAAGAGCTTCTTGTCCCCTGTCATGTGCCTGGAGCATCCACTGTCAAGGTACCACAAATGAATAGGTTTCCTAGGAACTCCCTGCACATCAAATGAGAAATATTAGTTATCATTGGGGACCCAAACCTTCATAGGTTTGGGTCGTCCCTTCTCATCCTTGAGAATCAGTTCAGTCCAATATCCATTGCTAGAAGCCGTGGGTGAGACTTGATTCTCAACTTGTCTTCTTACTGGAGAAGACCTCTGACCGTTCGTTGGAGAAGGTCTTGAGGAATGAAGGCCAAAAGAGGGTCGGACACTTGAATGATTTCGGTCATAAAATGAATTACGACTTGAAGGTATGCGTGACCAACTTGAACTCCCACTGGGGGTAGTGAATCTTTGTCCCATAGGAGAAGAACCTTTTGGTGGAGATTCACGTTTTTGAGGTATAGTAAACAGTTTTGAAGAAGATTGAACTTTAGTTTCATAAACCTGTTTATCATTACCCAACCCCCTTTTACCTTCCGAGGTGACAACCTTTGAAGGAGAACCTGATCTCCGAGGTCGATTAGGACATACACTGTAAACATGACCTTTTTCATGACAAGCAAAGCAAGAGAGGACCTTAGATTTTTTCATTGTATCTACCTTATTATTGGTACTTACAGATACACTATTGTCCACTGATTTACTTGTTTTACTAGGATCCTTATGGTCGTGTTTGGTCGGTGATATCCTAGACTTACTTTGGGACTTCTTTTGAGCAGGCATTAAGATATGCTTCAAAGCCTTAGTTGCTTCGATATTAACAACTAATTCATCTTCAGATTGACTAATCCTAGACTGCTTAGGTAAAGGAGTTTGACGCAACTGACTTAAGCGCTTCATATCCTTAATATCAACATTCCAGACTTTATCAATCCTCTTAGGGTCAATTAATGATAACGGGAATTCTAACTCAGTGTAGACCCTACTACTCTTACGAAGTGTAAAGTGAGTAATACTGTCTTTTTGACCATAAGAAGTGGATGAATCTAGGACGACACCTTTCAATTTCTCTTCCTTGGTAGGTTGAGAAGAAACTCCTTTAGACACTGTTGTCTCCTCAGTCAAGTTAGACTTAGGAGACGAGTCTTGAGATTTACCAACATCAACACTAGGTTGAAGTAGGACTTCCGGAATATTAGGTTCTACAGGAGTATAATTATTGTTGAAAGGAGGAGGCATGCTATTGTAAGAAACCTTAGCAGAGTCAGAACTCTTAGATGGAGAGTCCCCAAATTTTTGCATATGCATCAAAAGCTCATCATGTCTAGTTGAATCAACCTTAGCTTGTAAGTCCACTATTTCTATTCTAGCATCAGCTAGTTCTTTCTCGATAGTAGAACACTTCTTAGCTAATAATGCATAAGCTTCACCACCTACTCTTTCTACAGCCACAGCATGTTTAACTTTGTCTTTCATAGCATTAATGTCAGACTCTAAAGATTTAATTCTATCCTTTAAAAATCTTTCTCTTTCAGTGACAGTTAAATCTTTTTTAATCAATTTGTCTCTTTCTTCATGAGCAGCATTAACAACAGATTCTAAATGCTTAATTCGTTCATTCTTTTGTTCAATTTCATCAAACATTCGATTAACAATTTGGCAAACATGAACAATAGTACGAAGAGAATAAGATACCTGTTGATCTGCTTCTTTGCAGTCTGCCATGTACGCGACAAAGTCATCCACACTCATGCCTGCTGGAATTTCATACTCCGTCATCTGCTCCTCAATCGTCTTTTCAACCTCTTCAGTAGCAGAATCGTCTTTGTTCTCAGCAGCGTTCACCTCTCTAGAATCTTTCGTATCAGCAACCTCAACCTCTTCATCCGACTCAGAATCAGTGTCATATACCTGAGTAGAAGATTCCAAGTTAGAGCTTTGAGCATTTTCATACAGATGCTCATCACTGTGGTAAACTGAAGTGTCCAAGAAATCTTCAACAGAATCTGCTATTTGAGCCATATCATCAACAATTTCGGCCAAATAAGCATTATTAGTCTCATCCTGTGGAAGATTCCAGACATAAGAGCCATCAGGTTGAGCAGCTACGATAGCCTTGTCATTGCTATTTCCAGTAGTATCTTCAGTCAACAAGAGAGCTCTATTTGCATTCTGATTAAAAGGACGATTACCACCTCTATCTTGACGGGTAGGGGTAATGTTGACATCTCTCTTTGGTCGTTGACATTCTTTGGCAAAATGTCCAAAGCCATTGCAATTATAGCACTTAACCTTTGACTTGTCAAAGCCCTGAGTACCCCCAATAAGCTGTCGACCTGTTCGCTGCATAAACCTTTGCACTCTCCTAGTGATCATCGCCAAATTCCATTTCAGATCCATTTCTTCAACATCATCTGGATCTATTTGGTCATAATCTTCCTCAATGAGTGCTGGATCCGTGATCCTCCCAGCAACAAAAGCTTCATGTGCAGCACACATTGCAGCAAAGACATTCATCCTTCCCTCAGCAGATTTCATATCCATAGGCATAGACTTGTAACCAGCAGAAGTAGATGAATTGTTATTAAACGACATATTTCCAGGCTTGGCATTCTCATTTGTCTTTCGAGCCTTGAAACCAGCATCAGAAGCCATGAAACCTGCAGAATCATCTCCATCCATAACACAATTAGGACCTTCTTTCGTGCCAGAAGAACCAACTCCAGAAAAGAATGCATTAATATCAGCTGTAGGATTCTTCATAGTGGCATGATAAAGAGATGGATCTTGTGTGAAGTTGTCTTGGAGATCCTTTGCCTTATCCTTCATTTCTCTGTTTCTTAATGTGGATATAACACCATCTATACGAAGAGATGCATAATCAGCTCGTTCTTGCAATCCATGACGAAATTCTTTATAAGCTTTTGGCAAACCATCCAAGAATTTATCCACTATCTCAGTAGGAGTATACTTAAGATCAAAATAGGCTAACTCAGCAAGAAGATGTTGAAATCTCAAGATAAGATCCTCAACTAGTTCGTTCTTGGTAGCATTAAAGCAATCAAATTGTTTCTTAAGCATCTTAACTCGATTTTGCTTCAATAATGGATCACCTTCACAGTGAGCTTCAATAGCATCGAACAGTTGCTTTGAAGTCTTGTACTCCTGTTTAGGAAACAAGTGCACTAATTCTTGAGGAATGCACATCCTAAGAGTAGAAAGAGCCTTAACTTCAACAGCATACAAGGATTTTTCTTCACCTTTTAATTCTCCTACTTTGTAATTAGTTGTAACACCGTTTACAGTAAGAGTTGGCCATTCATATCCTTCAGTGATCATAATCCACATATTCAAATCTTCTCGTTGAATATAATCTTCAAATCGACCTCTCCACGCCCAGAAGTCAGCCAATGAAACTAACTTCGGTGGAGAATTAGTACGTCCAACGAGATGATCATGATAGACAAGAGAATTCAGGTATTGAGCAACAGCAGTGTTAGTTGATGAGGAAGCCATTTCAAAATTCTTGCACTGAACGAAGATAGATCTTAAATTCGTTTGAATGAGAGAAACGAAGATAGGATTAACTTCGTTTGCAGGAGGAAACGAAGATAGAATTATCTTCGTTTGAAGGAAAGAACGAAGATAAATCAAAAAACCGTAAGGTGAGAGTAACGAAGATAACTTGAAATTCGTTTGAAGGAACTTAACGAAAATAAAGCTAAAAAATGTTGGAAGAACTCGAAACGAAGATGAGGTTAAATTCGTTTGAGAAAACGAAGTTAGCGACAGTAAGGGTGTCGGGAGGTGAATTTTCAGAGAGAAAAAAAAAAAAAAAAAAAAAAATCAAACAAAACGATCTCCAACCTTCGATAAGAAATCGATTGGCTCTGATACCACTTGTGAGTCCCTCGATAGCTATAGATCGCTCTCGAGATCGTCTATGATTATGTCGTGAGTGCAGAATCCTCACGAGATAACTAGTTTGATTAGTAAATAGGTATATCGCTAATTATCAAATAAATAATCAGCCGTATTGTACTATCTTCGTTTCTATAAGCTATAGAACGAACTTAGTTCTCTGCAGTACTTGTATGTCGAACGTCTATCTATATATCAGGGTATTCATTCGTATATATATGTTTTAGGTCGAACTGGGCTTGCTGGGCTTTGTTCTTACGAATTTAGCTGCCAGCCCATGTAACGAAGTTAATCTTCGTTTGTACCAAACGAAGTTTATCTTCGTTTGCCTCTAACGAAGATATATCTTATCTTCGTTAGATGTAATACTTAGTTATATTCCTAAGTGTTTCATCTTAAGGAATCCTAACACATATTATGTTTGTACTTGTATATCACACAACAAACATCATACATAACACACACATATATATATATAACTCCAAAACATGTAATCGATCATTACCAAAACATAAAGTTCATAATCTATCAATTACATATATAGATACGACATAAATTAACATAATATCTCAATCTAAACGACATATCAAATCTAAGTTGCTGTTGTCACATCAACGTGCATCAACAAGTTATATACATATCGAGAACAATTCAGATAAAAACTTATATATCTAAATCAGAATTCAAGCAGCTCACTTTTGATATAAAAGCCAAAACAACTGATCATACAAATCGTTCGAAATAATATATCACAATGATATTAGTTATTCTTAAAAATCTTGATCTTAAACTGGTTGAAAACTAACTTAAAATAACTCGAAACATTATCATCACCAAAAACACATAATATAAACTTGTACTACATGACCCCATAATGACATCTCAAAAAGGGATATATTTATGGTGGAAAATAAACTTACCCATTGCAGATTTCATCAAATACCTTGTGTGCTCTTCATAAAACAACTAAAAAAAATACAATAGTATCAATATGTAATAAAACAAATAATAATATAAGAATTCGGAATAAACGAATGAAACACGTATACTTAATCTTGAGAAAACATATCCGAGAATACCGATGGAAAACCAAAAGGGTTCACCAAAGATGTAATATTTGATGAGGATTAGATATAGGGAGATAGAAAACATACCTTTTTTAGAGAAAAAATAAGTGCTTGAGAATGATGATTTATATGTTTTATTGTTGTCTCGATTGGAATCTCAAACGATTGTATAACACCAAAAAAGGTGATTATTAAATTTACTAAAGTAAAGATATGAGGAACAAATAACATAATCGAATGCAAAAATTTACTGAAGTAGAGATAAGACATCATTAAGAAGAGAGATAAACTTGGGTCAATATTGATTATTAATGGATTAAAGATGTACACAAAGGAGCATGGAAATATGTTCACCTGCCATTACAAATTCTCTAAATGATACTTTAATCACTCATTGATTAAAACTAATAGAAGCTCAAAAGATATCAAATGCATAGGTAGTAAACCACGTAAAAGAGATCCAATAACCTATATCAAACCATTTACATAATCAACTTTAACATTTATCATGATTATTAAACATTAATAAGAATAGTTAATAAGAGAGATAATTTTGATTTGGGATTGATTCAAAAACTCAATTGTTTACTTTTACTTATCGTTTTACACCTACAATCAAAGAGTAATTGGGTAAAAACACATAAATCATCAAATATTTGAATAGTTTTAACATACTAAGCACCGTAGTATTTCAAACACCATTGTAGTATAAAAACATCATTAGTTAAAAACAAAACATGTGAGTACATAAAAAATGCATGCCTAAATGGTTGGTTAAGAAAAAATTGTCTTATATAAAAAATATGAATAGTTTAATTATCTTTATCTTAATCTTATTTTATCTTATCTTAATTTTAATATATACTAAAAGACAACTGATCAAAATTGATCAACCATTAATTTCTTTAAATTATCACATCTAACATGTAACTTAATTCAATTTATGAAATTAAGTTATGTTATTTTAAACTAAATTAAATGCCGATAAAAAGTTCTAGATTAATAAAACTATGCAACTAATTAAATACGTATATATGTTATTTAAAAGTAAATTATTCAAGATTTAAATAAGAAACCTTATCCTAAAAACTATCCATATTGCACTAAAAGTCTAAGAGCATTCACAGTTGTAGGCACTCATTCTCCAAGGACTAGTCTCTGTCAGCACCACATTAGCCCAAGGACTAACCAAGGACTAATCTCCCAAAACACCCACAATCCAAGGACTAGTCTAGGACCCACCATTTATATAACTTTACATTTTCAACCCAATATTCTACCATCTATTTAATTATACACTTTTAACCCTCTAACTTATACAACTTCAATAATTTAATAAAAACACACTTAAAATTTTCATTAAATAAAAAACCATACAATACAATACTAGTTCATAATTTCATTAAATAACAACAACATAGTTTCATAATTTATTATTATTAAGACAAACAACGGATCATGGAAGACGCCAAATATGCTCGACAAGATCATGACGAAGACCGTGATAAACCCCTCAGTCTCGAAGCTCCTTATTGGTCCGTGTGTGGACCGCCATCCTCTCTCGGAAGGTACGAACAGGTACACAGGGGGCTCAGCTAGGATTTCTAGATCATATGAGGTTATTGCATGACCTGAATCCTCAACGATCATGTTATGCAATATGACACAAGCATACATGGTTCGACGAATCTTGTTGACACTGAACGACCTTGAGGGGTGTGTAAGGATTGCCCAACGACCTTGGAGAACTCCAAATGCTCGTTCCACATCTTTTCGCGCACTTTCTTGATACTTCTTGAATTTTTTCTTCTTCAGGTCTTGTGGGCATGAAAAAGCCTTGACAAATGTCGCCCACTCAGGATAAATACCGTCGGCTAGATAGTACCTCTTCTTATACTCGGTTCTGTTAACTGTAAATGAAGTATCCGGAGCCGTATCCTCAACGATTTCCCTAAACAAATGTGATTGATTGAGTACGTTTATGTCATTGTTCGAACCTGCCATTCCAAAAAATGCATGCCAAATCCATAAATCGTACGATGCTACCGCTTCAAGCATGATGGTTGGTACCTCTTTATCACCTCGAGTGAACTGACCTTGCCATGCTTTTGGACACCTTTTCCAGGGCCAATGCATACAGTCGATGCTCCCAAGCATCCCTGGAAAACCATGGAGTTCTGCGTGTTTCTGGTAGATATGTTGTATATCATCTGTTGTTGGTCTTCGTAAGTACTCTTCCCTGTAAAGGTCAAACACACACTTACAAAAAGCATCAAGCGCGTCTCTGGAAGTTTGTTCACCAATTTGTAGATACTCATCAAGTGAATCGGCCATGTTGCCATACGCTAGCTGACGTATCGCAAATGTACACTTTTGAATTGTAGAAAAACCAAAGTTACCCCGTGCATCTACACGCTGGTTTCGAAACTCAACAAAATGAGGAGGCACAGGCTCGTCGCCAGCTGGGGAGAAAGAAGCGATATCGTTAACTATACGCATGAATAGCTCTTTTCGCATGTGAAAACGCCGCCTAAAGAAGTGTGGCGGGTACTTTGAATTTTCGACAAAGTAATCATTCATCAAATGATTCCCTGCACCAAGTCGATCTCTTGGGATATAAACACGAGTGAGAGGGGTTGAAGAGTCCCCGTTTTCGAGCAAAACGATAAAATCACCCATTATAGTAATAAGTTCTTCATCGTCGGAGTCGTTCCCAAATAACTCATGTCGTGTGTATGTGTTAGCACTTGACGGAAGTGATAAAAACATGATGATTTTAGATATATGAAATTGTGTTTTATGTTTATAAAAGTGTGTTTTTTGTGTATAAAAACTATAGATGTAAAGATTTCTATATATAAGTGATAAAGAGGGACCAAAAGTGAAAATGGGTATAAAATTCGGAAATGGCCGTTTTAGGGACTGATAGTGTAACATTTTTGAAAAATCTGAAAAACTAGACGTTGGCTAAAAAAAACAAACAAATAACGAACGCTCCTCTCGTTTCTGGGGGGACGAACAGTCGAGAACGAGCACCGGGATGAGCCACACCTAACCGTGTATGCTCGTCCCTCGGTCAAGAACGAGCGGAGAACGAACAGGGACGAATCCGTTGTGAATGCTCTAAGATAACTTTCGTTGATAATAATCTATACATATACATATTACATAATACTTTTCTTTTAGTTTATTTTTTCATATTGTCCATTAAACGAAGTTTTATATCATACACAAACTATTGAAATTTTAAATCTACTATCCATGTTGCACTAAAAGTCTAAGATAACTTTCGTTGATAATAATCTATACATACATATACATATTACATAATACTTTTCTTTTAGTATATTTTTTCATTTCATATTGTCCATTAAATGAAGTTTTATATCATACACAAACTATTGAAATTTTAAATCTAAATGATTTTATATAATTAATTTATTATTTTTTAAATGAAATATTTATAAAAACTATTGATCTAATAATTTATTGACCAATTATATTGTTCAATTTTATCAAATTAAGTTATCTTTAATTCTTAATTAATTTTTATTAGACTAAAAGACAATTGACATAACCTGAATTCACAAATCACAACTCTCAATTTCTCTAATTTAATTAAATTAGCACATGTTATAATATAATACGTGTATTTGACACGGATCTAAATTTGGCATTATGTATTAGATTAAACTCATACAATGTATGGGATTAAAATTTGATTTTTGTAATAAAAAGGGATTAAAGCAGCTCCATATTTGTAATAAAAACGGGTCAAACTCTATATAGAAACAAAAGACTACAAATGTTTAAATGTCACAAACTAACTATATATAGAACAAACATAAAAAACACAAAGATAAACAAAGTTATTAAAGTAATATCTGGTTCAAAGAAAATTACAGATTTGGTATACGACTAAATAACTTTTATCAAAGAAAGTTGAAAGTTCGATTAAATAAGAAATTTTTTTTAAATATAGAGAAAAAAAAAGTAAATATGATATCTTAAGGTAAAAATAAAGATAAAGAATACATATTTGTTTTTGATTTATTGATGATTAGGGTAGGATTAACATAGAATTAGTTAGACAAAACAGATAACTTACAAACCATATTAAAATAAAGTATACTATTTATATTAGCCCTAGAGGCTGTATTTAACGTGCATAGAACAACTTGTACATTCTATATTAAAAGCTCACTCCCTGATTTTCATGATAAATGTACAAATAATTCATGCACCTTAAACATAGCCCTAAGAGCTGTATTTAGCAAACCCCTTATTTATAATATAAAAATTCATGTTTTTTTCATTTCATATATTAATGTATTTTTAAACATTCATTATTATTTAACCTTATACGTTTTAAATTTCTATAGATAAAATTTAATATTCAAATAATATATACTTTACGTGTTATTTTAGTATATATAAAACAAATAAACATCTTATTCGGGTTGACTTAAATTATAAAGTTTTCACCCGTAACCCAAACCGATTGGAGATTTTCGGAATTTTCTCTCAAAATTTCTTAATTTTAATTTGTATTTGACAACTTAGAGGGATCTAGAAAGACCAATGTATTACTTTCGTGATTAAAATGTTGACTTATTGACTAATTTGACTAAATCACTATCTGAATATTAATATAATATAATTATAATATCAATAACAATAATAACATGAAATTTGAATAAATAACAAAATTTCATGATTAACTAACAACTAAGTAGAAATCCAATGTGACAATCAACTAATATGTCAATTGAACATAAAAAAAATATCTTTTAGTTATATAGAAAGAATAATAATAAGGTAACCATATATTAATAGTTTTAATGTAACAATTTAATTTTGTAAACTTATGAAGGCATGTCTTATTAATGAAATTAAATTTAGATATTTTAGAATTAAATATAGACTAAACGCGAGGTATATGATAGATAATAATAATAATAATAATAATAATATAATAATAATAATAATAATAATAATAATAATAATAATAATAATAATAATAATAATAATGTTGTTACTATTATTATTATTATTATTATTATTATTATTATTATTATAACAATAAAATAATAATAATTTTGAATAAATAACTAAAATTTAAGATTAGTTGACAACTAAGCAAAATTCCAATATGACAATCAACTAATAATGCGAATTAAGGCAAACATATTCTAGAGATAATCAAAACTATAAATATCATATACTAGAAAAAACTTTGATAATAATCTCTATCTCTAATATATAATAAAAAAGAAATCTTAAAATTATTATTAAAGTCTATACCATTAGATGAACACTAAACATTTAGTTATAATCATTAGATCATTTTGGTGATTTCATATATTTTTCATAATTTTTTTGAAAAAAGTATTAATTCAATAAATTATTTTATAGTTAATAAGATAATAGTCAATAATTTAACACCCATAACATGTATGTTTGAGTTACATTAAAAATATTGATAAATGATAATTTACGATCTTAAATATATGATATATATTAATATAGTTCTTTTTTCATATTATTTATGATATAACTATCTGCAAATAAAATTATACTAGATTAAATTTGTACGTTATATAGGCTGGCTTAGAACGTATATAAAAAGTGATTACTTTTAATAATTTAATAAAAAATTTCAACGTTTACTACTAAATTATACACATGTTTAATATGAAAACTATAACTCTCCCCTTATTAATCCATTTTTCATAAATACAAAAAGGTGAGAGTTGAAAATACGTGGATCCTCCTAAAGTCATAAATAAACCAAATGAATCCTAAAGGTGTTAGGTGGCGTTTATTTAAAAAGATTTGCTTTAATTTATAGATAGATTTATTAGTTAAATTTTCAATGAATTTATATGACTTCACAGATGTCTTTTCTTGATCCTTTTTTATTTTATGTCTACAATCAAAGATATTTAACTTTTTATATTATAGAAATAAAATTAAATAATCTTTATCTTTATATATATTAAAAGACAACTGACCTAATAGTTTATTTACCAATCATAGCTCTTGATTTTATCAAATTAAAAATTGATGATGTCATTATTAATTTTATTATATATTAAAAATCCAAAGAATCATTATCCAAATATATTAGTATATACTATTTATATTAATGTTTGTAAAAAAAATCTCACTAATTTACACTTTTTTATTTTCCATCAATAATTTACACGTTTAACCCTCACTAAATTCTTAATTTATTATTATTTTAATCTATACTTTTTTATGTTCAATCACAAAATTTACATTTTTTAACCATTAACTCCAATATAATTAATAATGAATAATAACTTATAGATATTTAATTGAATAATAACTAATATATATTGAATTGAGTAATAGCTATTATATATCTTAATTATACGTTCTAACATATAAATATAAATTTAATTACTAAAAAAAAATAAAATCCAATGTAAATATATTAATATTATCCTTTTTTTTTGAAATATCGGGAGATGAGCAAGTAATCCATTTCCGTTAACATATTATAAATAACATGTATTTATCTTAAATCTTAAAAGTTGACTGTAAATTTATTTATCAACAGGGCAAAAAGATATACTGTTAATTTCATTATTCATTAACTCTGAACTTTCGACATCTATTTCAAGGAGTGTTCCGATTATCTCAAATTTTCAAGTAAAATCCACATACCCAATGATTCTGCTACCTAAACACGTATATAAGCTCAACTTTTTGGATGAAACATTATATCTTTATTTTTAATTACATTCGTAACAACTTTTGAAGGTTATTTTTTGGCTATTATTCTTTTGAGTTAATAAGACTTTTAGCTTGCATATAATTAAACTTTCATAATAATCCAATCTTTTTAACAATTTAAACCTGTGTATTTGATACGGGTCTAAAATCTAGTTAAAATATTAAAAGGATATTGATATGTAAATTGATAATTTTTTTATTTGTGTTACTTGTTATTTTTTATGGTTGGGTCTATAATTTGAGCTTAAAATTATTTTGACTTTTGATATTATGTTCTATAATCTTAATTTTAATATATACTATAATACAGTTGAAATAATGACTTATTAATCAATTAAATCGGTCAATTTTATCAAATTGACTCTCGCTTATGTCATCATTTAAATTAACTATAAATTAAAAATCTTAATAATCATTATCCAAATATATTGTTGGATCAGGGATTCGCTGAGGAACTCAGCGAGGGGCTCATTCAGCGAGCTGTCAGCGAGTTCACTTATCTGCAAGCATATTCAATCTTCAAAGTCTAAAAGGATATGTTCAATGACTCACCGTCTAGTATTTGTTAGTCAAATATGAGCGGAAATTTGAAGATTAGAAGAATGGTCCCAAGGACACGTGTTGAAAGATCAAGATAAAGACATGTGACCTTGTACTACTTCGTTGCAGTGAAGCTTCTCTTTCATACCATTTTTGGAAACAAACAAGATGAAGGAAAGAGGCTTCTGCAGATCTGAATGATCCACCAATAGATAGTTGACAACCTTCATGTGTCAACATCTACTAGAGCAGTCATGTGATTCCTTATCTGCCTATAAAAGGAATCACTTGACCTAGCCACCAAATAGTGGGTGTGTTCTACTGTTTTACTTTATTCTATCTAAGTAAATTTGTTAAGTTTTTGTGTGTTCAAAAACTTAACATATATTTTCTGTTTATTGTTTATTGTTGTTGTCAAACAACCATCCATGTTTTCATCGTTTAGTTTGATATACATATAACTAAACAAAGTTCTTTACTTCTCATCTCTATTCTTGTTATTTCGTATTTACTTTACAAGTTAGTTAATTAAAACACAAGCAGTGCATTCTAGGACCATCAAGTGGTATCAGAGCCACCGTTCCTAAATTATTGGAACAAGATCTGTTTGCCTCTTGTGTTTAGATTATTTTCTTTCTTTTCTGTTCTAAAAGATGTCGTCTGTACCCACTCTTGTTAACACACGTGACTTTGGTTACGTTTCTATTCCTCCAAAATTTGAGCCAAAGGACTTTGGTTCATGGAAGGAACGAATGTTACTACACATAGTGGGTGTAGAACCATATCTTATGACCATTCTAAATGAAGGTCCTTACATTCCTACATATGTTCAAAGAACACCAGGTGCAACACCTGATGCTCCTGAAATTGTAACAGATCTAGTCAAGCCTGAAGTCCAGTGGACTGAAGATGAGCGAAAGCTCGTCAATCTTGACTCTAGATTGAAAAACATGATCATCACCACCCTTCCCACTGAGGTGATGAAACTTGTCATTAAATTCCCCACTTCAAAAGAAGTCAGGGAAAGACTAGTAAGCACTTATGAAGGGTCAGCTGACGTGATTAAAACCAAGAAAATTGACCTCAAACGTGCTTATGAAAATTCTTTTCTCTTCCTGATGAAAGCCTCGAGAGCACATATACCCGATTTAAAGGGTTGCTCAATGACATGACAAACGTTGGCATTACTCATGACAATTTTGAGGTATGCCATAAGTTCATCGATTCTCTTCCTCTAAAATGGCAGAATCTTAGACAAATCCTCCGTACCACCAAAAAGATTCAAGAACTGGATCTTGAGGAGTTGTTTGGCACTCTTCAATTTGAAGAGAAGACCTTGGCTCAAAACATTAGAGCCTCTGCTGAATCTAGGAGACATGCTGGCTCCTCTTCTGCTACCAGCGCTTCAGCAAACCCCTTATCTGACCCTCTTGCTCTCATCTCTTCTGAGCCCATCTATCCCAATGATGGTGCCAGCACCTCTTCTCTTCCAGCATCCTTTCAAGCTCTTGTTGAAAAGCTTGATGCTGAAGAGAAACAGAAAATGTTCAGTGATTTTGTAGAGTTTGCCTTAATCGCTGGAAAGAAGTACTCCAGGAAATGGAACAACCGTAAGTCGGTTGCTCCATATAAGCTTCCTGTGGATAAATCACAGGAGGAATGCTGGAAATGTGGTAGAAAAGGCCACTACCAAAAGGAGTGCAGGGTTTCTATCCCAACTCCTGCTGCTCCAAAATTTAACTCATCTAAAACTGCTGATGAATACAGGAACAAGTATTATCAGCTCAAAGCCAAAATGGCTGAAACTGAAGAGGCCAAAACCCCAGGCAAAGGTCTGGTCGCTGAAGAGCATGACTGGGCTGATTCAGATGACTCTGATGATGAGGAGTATGTTGACGCCATGTGTCTCATGGCTCTAGCTGATAGTGATGCGCTGACAAAAGACCAAGTCTCAACAAGTCAGTGGGTCAACGTCACTGTCAAAAAGGTACATACTCTTCTTTCAACTGCTGATGAGGACAAAACCAAAATTCTTGAGTCCTTGTCATGTGATCTTCAGTTCGTAGAAACTCTGCGTGCTGAAGCCCACTCAAAACTCCTTTCAGTAAGTTCTGAATTGAGTGAAAAATCTAATAAACTCAATAGACTGAAGAATGTTCATGTTGAACTTCAGTCACATGAGTTGCTGACTCAAAAACTTCAGCTTGAAAATGAAAAACTCAAGCTTGAATTTCTCAACCTCAAGAAGATTGTGACCTCTTGGTCAAAAGCTTCTAAATTTCATCATCAATGTCTAAATGAACAAGTCCCTGCACAAGTTCAGGCTGTGATAGGTGGAGATTTTGAATCTGCTGCTTGTATCGTTGACATGTTTAAAGATGATGTGAGACTGGAAATCTCAATTCCTCCTTCTGGTATTACATCTCCTGAGGAAATGAAAAAGTGGTATTTCGTTAAAGGAAATGATTACCACACTGAAATGGACGTTGGATCCTCCACATCTCTCTCCAGCGACCCTTCAAATTCTTCTGAAGCTAAAGTAGTTAGCTCATCCTCATCCTCAAATAACATATTTTCCCATTTGCCTATAGTTGGCATGATGCCACACGAAGGCAAAATTCAATATTCTCCAAATGAAACATTTCATGGAGATATTTCAAGTGATGGTTACAAGTCCATCGCTCCTCTGCCCCTTACTTTGAATAAGTCTGAGACTTTCAAAAGAAGTAACGTTGCTGCTCCTTATGACTATAGCACGCCTCAGCGAGCTGATCATACTAAGCAGCAACCTCAGTCTATCTCATCAAATTCTTTTCCTTCTAAAATCCTAAGTTCTGATATATCTCAGCATGAACGTCTCATGGAGAGACGTGTAAGGTTCGGAGATATTAGGTTTCATAATGAGGGCTCATCTCAAGCCAAACCGGCTGTCCATCAGCGGGCCTCTCATCCTTCTCCACCTCGATCTATTCTGAGACACCCAACTCCTCTAAGAAGTAATGTGCCTTAGTCGATCAACAGACCAACTACTCCTCAGCAAGGAAACATTTCTCAGCAACAAAGGAGGAGTACAACTCCTCAGCGAGGAAACACTTCTCAGCAGCGACTAAGGAGTGTTACTCCTCAGCAAGGAAATGCTCCTCAGCACCAAGCAAGGAGTACGACTCCACAAAGGGGACACTTGCCACATCAGCAAGTGAGATCCTCCACTCCCAATAAAAGACAGTTGTCTTCCCAGCAGTCACAATCTTCTATTCCTCCTGTGGAATATCTCCCTCATAGGCAAGGGAGGTCTTCCACTCCTAATCGATCTTCTAGATCCACCACTCCCAATAGGGTTCTTCAATCTAGGACTTCCTCATCTCAAACTGATCTTAAACAAGCCTGGAGTGTGTTAAGAGGCTCACCAGTGGCCTCCTCTTCCACTCCTCGTCTAGATGACCCCACTGGTAAATCTCTCTTGGGTCCCCCTCCTCTCTCAAAGAATTCTCGCAAGCAAAAAACAAAGCCTAAGTCCAAGGCAAAAGCTAAGGCTTCAACCTCTTCTGACCCAAAAATTGTTGAACTTGCTCAACAAGTCAATGACTTGTCTTCTCAACTTAAAGAATTCCTTCTTTGCAATCAACAAAGCAACTCCTCTAACAGGAAATGCTATATTTGTGGCATGAGAGGACACATTGCTATAGAGTGCTGTAACTCAAGAGATGCCCCTGAAGTTGTTGTGCAATCAGATGCTCACACTTCAGCCTGTGCCTCTCTAATCAACACTGCCTCATCTTCCATGATTAGTGAAAATCCTTCAAATGAATCTCTCTTCATTGACACTGGGTCTATGGGGACTCATCAATCTAATCTTGCCAACTACATTGCGTCTCAACGCATTGAGATTCCTCATTCTCAGAATGTCATCTCCAATTCGTGGGGACGACCTGCAATATTGGTTGAGTTCAGTGCTCCCAACGTTGTCAGCAACTCAGTGGTGCTTCAAGAAAATGAGAATAACATGATGACCACTGATGAGAATGACAGAATTCATGTGCTTCCTGACTTAGGAAACCACTTCTCCCTTGAGGAAACTTTCTCCGCTAAGTTTTCCTCTACCTTTGATGCACCCACCATTACTTCTACTGACATTCCTGTCAGTGAGTCTGAAAATGGACCAAATTAAAACCTTCTGTTTTATCCTTGCAGGGTTCACTGGGAAAATGTGTGTGGTATTTGGACAATGTATGATAATTATTTCGTTTAGTTTGATATACAAACTTAACATATATTTTCTTTTTTATTAATAATTTACACTTTTTACCCCAGTATTATATTTTTTTAGCCATCAACTTGAAAGGATTTTTTAATTTTTTTAAAAAAAGTTACAAAAAAATTTGTATTTATATTTAATTTTTTAAAGTTACAATTGTCACTTAAATCAGTAGTTTTAGTTGTGAGTATTAAATAATATGAAAACAATCATAACTGTTATCTAATTATCATAGGACAGTTGATTGAAAATAAACATATTCGTATTATGAGCTCACATCATGATCAAGTACATATACTTGAATGTCAAGTATATGATCACAAGTATATTTATAGTTTAGTTCTTAATTATCTTTCAAGATAATATTACATTATGAATACAACTAGTTTCAAAAAGTTATATAATAGAGAAATTATTTTAGCATGTACATTGTGTAACGACTACGGCAAATAATTTCATCAATATGTCTCAGCTAATAATGACAGTGACGAATATGTGATTATTGTACTACAACTTGCAAAATATAACACTCAGAACCGTATATATTCAAAATTATAAGCTTTTATGAATTAAATATATGAAGATTTAATATTGATAATATCGTATATCCCATGTCCAGTGTTGAACATGGGTCTAAAATTTAGTATAAAATAAAGAAAGAAAAGTAAGTGAAAGACGATTGATATTTGAATAAAAATTAAATTAAATATATAAATATAATGATAATGATATAAAAAATTACTAAATTACATAATAATTTATCAGATTTGATCAAAGGCTAGAAAAATATCTAGTTGACTACATTTTTAATAGGTGTCGTTGTATAAAATAATAAAAAATAAAGACAAATATATGTATTTTTTATTATAGATATGTTATAATTTGGTTTGAATATACTAAATTAACTAACATATAATTTATATATATAAGTACCTATTACATTAATAAAAATAATAAAAGACATTTTAAATTAAAATAGAAATTTAAAATAAGCATTTAATGGTTTATTTATTTTTATAAATGTTCAATAGTAAATATGACATCCTAAATATATTAAAATCATTTTTAAAAAAAACTATGAACATACCACATAATATTTTTTCTAAAAGTAGTTTTAAAAAACAATCCTTCGAGTCGAGCTCGATCTTTTTTAACACATCGCGAGCCGAGCTCGAGCATAAACAATAAGGCTCGATCGAGCTCGAGCTTCTAAAACGAATTCGAGCTCGAGCTTGGCAGTATTCGAGCTCGACTCGGCTCGTTTACACCCCTATATATTAGTACCTATTCCATTAATAAAACATAAAAAGACATTTTATGATATTATATAGAAAATAATTTATTTTGTTTCTATAAAAAGAATAATTTTGTAGACATCATAAATAAAACATTTTGAAAATATTTAATGGGCTATTTATCTTTAAAATTTTATTAGTTAAATATGACATCATAAATAAATAAAAACATTTTAAAAAATTTGTAGGCATGTCACATCATAATTGTTTCTAAAATAGTTTAAAAAGACAATCCTTTTTTATTATATGTAAAGATAAAGATAAAGATATGTATACACGAATATCTATAATATGTATCCATTTATAATCGTTTTCATTGTATATATATAAGTTTCAAACTTTTAAAGATTTATGTATACGGAAATATATGTCATCCATATATGCTACCACGCCTAGTGTTAGTTGGTGAGCTTGTAAGTTTTTTATTTGTCAGATATATACATTGTGGCAAAGTTATATACATACAAGGAACACGATTATAATTGGATACTGTTAAGTCTGGGATTCGTTGACGAAGACTTGCTGGCTGACACACGTCGTCAGCAAGTCTCTAACAATTCATCATCAACTGAAGATACGTCTTCAGCAAGATGCATGCTGACCTAAGTTTGTCTTGGCGGGAAATATTCAAACTACATAAAGACAAAAAGGTCACATGGTGGTTAACTAACTGTAATTTGCCCTGAATGGTAAATGTACATGTTGGGACCAAAGCAAGGGTTCTCTCTCTCTCTTACCCGATTTGGTATAGAAGACAATAGGCACATGATTCAAGTACCATGAGCCAACTGGAAGTCGACAACCACCATCAAGTCACAATCAAAGCAGGTTGTGTTGCCTCATGTCTTTCCCTATATAAAGCAACACAGTCACATTGTGCTAAGTTGCGTCTGGCCGTCTAAAAGTGTGTATCACTTGTAATTGCTTAAGTTTTTCTTATCTTTCTAGACTTAGCAATTATCTTTGTTCTTTTGTATTCTTGTAAGTCAAGTGTAAGATCAACCATGTATTCATCGTTTAATCAATGATACATATGATTATCCTTGCATTGATGTATTGCAATTGAACTTTACATTGTTCTTGTTGTTTACTTACTTGCTTGCTTACCTTCTTTCTTGTCTACTTAATTAAAACATAAGTTGTGCATTCGTGGACCGTCAAGTGGTATCAGAGCCACCGTTCCTAAATCATTGGAACAAGATCTGTTTGCCTTCTTTTGTTAATATTTAAAATTTATGTTCTTTAATTCCTCTTAAATTTCTTTTTAACAAGAACCATGTCTTCTGTTCCCAGCCTTGTGAACACACGTGACTTTGGTTACGTGTCAACACCTCCTAAGTTCGAGCCCAAAGATTTTGGGTCTTGGAAGGAGAGAATGCTTCTTCACATCGCTGGTGTGGAGCCCTATTTAATGACCATATTAAGTGAGGGTCCATACGTACCGATGTATGTCCAAAGGACTCCAGGAGCTACACCTGAAGCTCCTGAAATAGTCACTGACCTGGTTAAACCAGAAGTCCAATGGACAGATGAAGAAAGAAAGCTGGTAAATCTTGATGCCAGACTTAAAAACATGATTATTGTTACTCTTCCTACTGAAATCATGAAACTGGTTATCAAGTATCCCTCTTCAAAGGAAGTATGGGATAGACTTGTCAGCACCTATGAAGGCTCTGCTGACCTCATTAAAATCAAGAAAATTGATTTAAAAAGAGCCTATGAAAATTTCTTCTCCCTCCCCGATGAAAGTCTTGAGAGCACCTACACTCGCTTTAAAGGATTGCTCAATGATATGACAAATGTAGGCATTACCCATGATAACTTTGAGGTATGTCACAAATTCATTGATTCTCTTCCTCTTAAGTGGCAAAACTTAAGACAAACTCTTCGTACAACGAAGAAAATCCAAGACTTTGATCTTGAAGAACTTTTGGTACTCTTCAATTTGAAGAAAGAGCATTGGCTCAAAATATTCGAGCTTCTGCTGATGCCAAAAGGCATGCTGGCTCTTCCTCTTCTTCTGTCATCATCTCGTCTCATCCTATTTCTGACCCTGTTGCTCTTGTCTCTACTGAGCCCATCGATCTCTATGATGGTGCCAGTACCTCTAATCTTCTAGCATCAATTCAGACTCTCATTAATGAGCTGGATGATGAAGAAAAACAAGAAATGTTTAATGACTTCATGGGGTTTGCCCTGGTTGCTGGAAGAAAATACTCTAAAAGGTGGAATAATCGAAAAACGATTACTCCCCTCAAACCTCCTGTTGATAAATCACAGGAAGAGTGCTGGAAGTGTGGCAGGAAAGACCACTATCAGAAGGAGTGTAGAGTCTCCTTGCCCAATCCTGCTGCCTCCAAAACTAATCCTCCCAAATCTGCTGATGATTATAGGAACAAATATTATCAGCTGAAGGCCAAGGTTGCTGAAACAGAGGATAAAGTCCCAGCAAAAGGACTGATTGCTGAGGAACATGATTGGGCTGACTCAGATGATTCTGATGACGATTATGTTGATGCTATGTGCCTTATGGCACTTGCTGGCAGTGATGCTCTGACCAAGGATCAAGTCTCCTCTAGTCAGTGGGTGAACGTCACTGTTAAAAAGGTACACTCTCTTCTCTCCTTTTCAAATCAAGACAAGACCAAAATCATTGAGTCTTTGTCTTGTGATCTTCAGTTCGTAGAAAGTCTACGTGTTGAACTTCAATCGAAACTTAACTCTGCTGGAGTAGAGTTGAGTGAAAAATCTGAAAAACTTATGAAATTGAAGAATGTTCATGTTGAACTTCAATCTCATGAGTTGATGACTCAAAAACTTCAACTTGAGAATGAATCTCTCAAGGCTGAAGTTTCTAATCTAAAGAAGATTGTGACCTCTGGGTCAAAGGCTTCTAAATTCCATCATGAATGCTTGAGCGAACAAGTACCTGCTCAAGTACAAGCAGTAATTGGTGGCAATTTTGATGCTGCTGCCTCCATTGCTGACTCCTTTAAAGATGATGTAAAGCCTGAAGTATCCATTCCTCCACCTTATTCGTCTTCCATCTCACTAGATGAAATGAAAAAGTGGTATTTTGTCAAAGGACAAAATGACTATCATGCTAAGATGGACATCAAAGCTTCAGCATCTTCTAGTGATCCCTCTTCTCTAAATGCTAAAAGTACTAGTACTTCTACCAGTACTTTTAACATGTTCTCCCATCTCCCTATTGTTGGCATGTTGCCACATGAAAGGAGAGTTCAAAATTCTCCTCCAAGAACCTTCAAAGGAGATATCTCGAGTGATGGGTATGTACCTATTGCTCCTCAGCCTCTATCTTCAAAAGGTGCTGAGCCTTTCAAAAGAAGCACCATTGCTGCTCCATATGACTATGGTATCCCTTAGCAGGACCATCATGTCGATCAGCAAAATTCTGGTGCTAAATCTTCTCAACATGAACCTTCTCATACAAATTCTATGTCAGAACAAGTAAATAGAAGGGTCAGGTTCGCTGATGAAAGACACCAGCAAGTACCTCCCACAAAGGGTGTACATGCTGATGTTGTATCTCATTCCTTACACTCAAAATCAAATATAAGGCATGTCACTCCAAAAAGGGGAAGACAGCTTTCTCAGAATAGATCTGACACTCCTCAGTGAAGACACTTCCCTCATCAGCAGGTAAGGCCTATAACACCTCAGCGAGGTATTTGCCTCATCAGCAAACAAGGTCTATTACTCCTCAAAGAGGACATGTGCCCTCTCAGCACTGTCAATCCTCTATTTCCAACAAGGAGTATCTACCTCATAGGCAAATGAGGTCGATCACTCCAAAGCGTCAAGTCAGATCCACTACTCCTATTTGTGAGAATCTGCCTCAGCAGGGAAACTCCTCTTCTCATCCTGCTAGGAAGCAAGCATGGACCATGATAAGAGGACATCAACCGCCTCAAAATCATCATGGTGAATCCATACTTGGCCCTGTTCCTCAAATGCCCCCTCCTAAGCTTAGACAAAGGAATAAGTCCAAGTCTAAGCAAAAGAGCAAGGCTTCCTCTTCCTCATCTCCTCAAATAAATGAACTCACTCAGCGAGTGAATGATCTTTCATCTCAACTGAGGGATTTTCTCATTCAAAGTCAAGGGAATTCCTCTGAAAATAAATGATGTCTCTGTAGCAGTAGAGGACATGTTGCTTCTGAATGTGTTCTATTCTGTCCTAAAGATGCTCCAGCAGTTGTATGTGTACCTAAAATCCCTACAGCTGCTGAAACATCTTCCTCTTCTAACAGGATCAGTGAGAACCTCTCTACTGAACCTGTTATCAGTGACTCTTCCTCTGTCACTAATACAAGTATTGCTGACTACATTGCTGCTCAGCGCATTGAAACTCCTCATTCTCAAGAGTTGTTTCAAATGCTTGGGGCAACCCTCAATGCTGGTTGAATTCAGTGCTCCTGATGTTGTGAGCAGCTTTGCTTACTTTCATAGTAATGAAACCAGCATTCTGCCCACAAGTGAAGAAAACCCTATCCCGTCTCGTAGGAAATCACCTCATTCTGGTAGATGCTCTCTCTGTAGAGCCTACTTCCTCCCTGAAGTACCTCCAGAAAATCCTGCTGACATAGGTTTGGATGAATAAAGTAATCCTTATCCTCTTTTCATCCATGCAGGGCTCGCTAGGTAAAGGAGTGTGGTATTTGGACAGCGGCTGTTCAAAACACATGACAGGCTCAAAATCCCTGCTGGATGACTATACTGAGGCACCTGGTCCTACAGTGGTGTTTGGTGATAACTCTACTGGCCATACTGAAGGATATGGTCTTCTTTCTAATGGCCTCATAAAATTCTCAAAAGTTGCTTATGTTAATGGATTAAAGCATAATCTCATCAGCATAAGTCAACTATGTGATGCTGACTACAAAGTAATCCTTGATAAGCATCAAGGCACTGTAGTAAACATCAACAAGGAAGTCGTCTTGGTTGCTCCAAGAAAAAGAGATGTATATCTTGTAGACTTCACTCCTATCAAAACTGATAGTGAGACTTGTTTCTTTGCTAAGTCAGCATCTGAGTTAAATTGGTTATGGCACAAGCGTATGTCGCATGTGAATTTCAAAACCATAAACTCATTGGCCAAAAAGAACCTTGTTCGTGGTCTTCCTCCTCTTTCTTTCAAAAAAGATAGACTTTGTGGTGCTTGTGAAAAAGGCAAATGCCATAGAGCTACTTTTAAAACTAAACAAGCCAACTCTGTTAAGGGTTGCTTTCACCTTCTTCACATGGATCTTTTTGGTCCAGTGAATGTCCAAAGTCTAAAGGGTAGCAAATACACTTTAGTAATTGTGGATGAATATTCACGATATACTTGGACAATCTTCCTAAATTCTAAGAGTGATGCTGCTGATGAAATCATCAAATTCATTAAGAAAATGGAAAATCTCAACAGCATAAGGGTCAAAGAACTCAGAAGTGATCATGGCACTGAGTTTAGAAACCACACTCTTGAAACCTTTTGTGCTGATCAAGAGATCTCACAAAACTTCTCTTCCACTAGAACTCCTGAGCAAAATGGTGTTGCTGAAAGGAGAAATAGAACTCTTATAGAGGCAGCACGCACTATGCTCAGTGAGTCCTCTCTTCCAAATAGGTTTTGGGCTGAAGCAGTCAACACGGCTTGTCACACCCAAAATAGATGCCTCATTGTCAAAAGACATGACAAAACTGCATATGAAGTTTTAAGAGGAAAGAAACCTCAAATCAAATACTTCATGTATTTGGATGTCCTGTCTTCATTCTCAATAATAAGGATCATTTAGGGAAATTTGATCCTAAAGCTGATGATGGTTACTTTGTTGGATACTCTTCTATTAGCAAAGCTTTTAGAGTATTCAATACTCGTCTTCAAAAAGTGGATGAATCAATTCATGTCACTTTTGACGAGAGCTCTTCTGCTCTTAAAGATATCCAACCATCTTCCACTGAAGAAATCTTCAATGGGTTAAGTGACCCTCCTATGGAGGATGCTGACTCGTATGTGGATGCTTCTTGCTCGCCTCCTCTTACTCAGCAACTCACTGAGGATAGTTCAGCAGATCCTGAGCCGGAGCAAGTTGCTGCTCATATCTATACGATTGAGCCAGTTGAGCCTATCTTAAGGTCAATCCATGCAGCATCAGCCAAACCTAGATCACTGGCTGATGATGTGCAAGTTGATGACTCTGCTGATGAAGAATTTCATGATGCTTCAGCTTACACTGAAGACATGATGTCTGCTGAGGACCCCATTATTGAAACCTTAAATCAGCCAAATTGCTCCACTGATCAAGCTCCTCTTGATCCTTCAATTACTATTGATTTCTCCTCTTATTCTTCTGCTGATCCCATGCAAATATCTTCCGCTGCCCCTCTAGGTTCATCAAGTGTTCCATCACTTAAATGGACTTCTAGTCATCCTGCTCACCAGATTATTGGTGATCCTCAGCAGGGCATTGTGACTAGATCAGCGACTAGAAACACATGTCTATATGTTAATTTCTTGTCGATGATAACTCCTAAGAATATTGGAGAAGCCATGGTTGACCCATCTTGGGTCGCTGCCATGCAAGAAGAACTAACTCAATTCCAAAGACAGCATGTTTGGTTCTTAGTTCCTCTTCCTCCTGGCAAAGAACCCATTGGAACTAAGTGGGTTTATAGGAATAAAATGGATGAAGATGGTGTTGTTATTCGCAACAAGGCTAGGTTAGTAGCTCAAGGGTACCTTCAAGAAGAAGGAGTCGACTATGACGAAACCTTTGCACCAGTGGCTAGACTTGAAGCAATACGCTTATTCCTGGCGCATGCTGCTTATCGAAACTTCACAGTATATCAAATGGATGTCAAGAGTGCCTTCCTAAATGGAAAACTCGAAGAAGAAGTTTATGTGGAGCAGCCACCTGGTTTTGAAGATCTAACCAAGCCAAACCACGTCTATCGTCTTTACAAAGCATTGTATGGTCTTAAACAAGCTCCCAGAGCTTGGTATGACACTCTCTCTGAATTTCTTCTTTCTCATGAGTTTCAGCGAGGATCTATAGACTCCACCCTTTTTATCTATAGAAGGGTGTTCATGTTCTCTATGTACAAATATATGTCGATGACATCATATTTGGATCCTCCAGTAAGAAACTTTGCAACAAATTTAGCTCACTAATGTCCTCTCATTTTGAAATGAGCATGATGGGTGAGCTAACCTTCTTCCTTGGTTTACAAATTCGCCAGCTCACTGATGGCATCTTCATAAACCAAGAAAAATATATTCGAGACATGCTGGCCAAATTTGATATGTCTAATATAACTACTAAGTCAACTCCCATGTCTCCTCCTAACAATCTCCATGCTGACCCTGATGGTAAGCATGTGAATCCCACATTCTATCGTGGAATGATTGGCTCTCTAATGTATCTCACAGCGAGTCGTCCCGACATTATGTTTGTTACTTGCCTTTGTGCAAGGTATCAAGCATCCCCAAGGGAGTCTCATCTTCTAGCTGTCAAACGTATCTTCAAATATCTCAAAGGGACCTCCTCTTTAGGTCTCTGGTATCCCAAGGATTCTTCCTTTGACTTAGTTGCATACTCTGACTCTGACTATGCTGGTTGCATGTTAGATAGGAAAAGTACCAGTGGTGGATGTCAACTGTTGGGGGAAGGCTGACTAGTTGGTCTAGTAAGAAACAGCATACAGTTTCCATCTCCACTGCTGAAGCAGAGTATGTGTCTGCAGCAAGTTGTTGTGCACAAGTCCTTTGGATGAAAAACCAACTTGCTGACTATGACCTAAATTTTTCCAAAATCCCCATTATGTGTGATAACACAAGTACTATTGCTATCACACATAATCCTGTTCAGCATTCCAAAACTAAACACATTGACATTAGGTATCACTTCATTCGTGATCATGTCATGAAAGGGGATGTTGAAATTTACTTCATCCCCACTGATGACCAACTTGCTGACATCTTCACTAAACCTCTAGATGAAAAGAGATTCAAGGATCTCGTCAGCAGGTTGGGTATGTTAAATGGTGATTTTACAAATTCAACATGATTACTCATGTTTTGCTGCCCATATTCCTTTTATGAAGATGAGCAGCGACTTCTTAAGTCAAATTTATCAGCGAGCTCTTCATTCTACTCGCTGATCCCTGTTGCTTTGGGAAAAGCAAAATAAAGGCAATGGAAAGCCAAAAGTTTCCATCTAGTCCAGCAGCAAACGGCTGCTGGTAAAGACGTCTAAAATCCGTTGATCCCTGATGCTTTGGGAAAAAGCATAACAAAAGTAATAGGGTGCTGAAAGTCCCTATCTAGTCCAGCAGCAAACGGCTGCTAGTAAAGACGTCTAAAATCCGTTGATCCCTGATGCTTTTGGAAAAAGCATAACAAAATTAATAGGGTGCTGAAAGTCCCTATCTAGTCCAGCAGCAAACGGCTGCTGGTAAAGACGTCTAAAATCCATTGATGGCTGACAATTTGCCAAAAATTGTTTAATATTCATCAGCATCTACCTCTTTATTTGTTAAGGTGTTGATTAAAACTTGAAACCATTTCTTTAAAATTTACAACCCTTCAGTGGATACCTCTAGATATCTGAGTGTATTCCACTACGTATTTTTATTAATATTATATTATATATATCTCAAACGGTTACCTTGATTTTCTCCCAAATGGGCTACTTGTACACTGTATAGCCGTATACACTTGAGTATAGTCGGCGGATAGGTACATGTCTCATCAAACTACCTGTTTACGTTACTCACATACGTATTTGTAATAAATAAATAAAAACGCTTCCTTGCACTATCATTGGTACAACATAGAAATTGTTTCTAGTTTTAATTTTTAAATTTAAAAAATATCTTCACACTACGTATGTGAGAGAAAAAGTGACGGTTCACTTTTACAGACGTAGGACCCACTCCCATACCATATATATCCCAATCACGTCTATATCCATACTCTTACGTTTCATTTCTCTCTAATACTTATCTTTCTAAACTGCTCAAATCTCTCAACCTCTCTTTAAATTCATCAAATTCATTGATCTTTCATTCATCTAATCCTTCATTCATCTAATCGTCCTCTCTCATAACTTCTCTAATGGCTTCTTCTTCTGCTCAAACTCCTCATGAAAACATTGTTTCTGGAAGTGTTCCTACTTATCTCACTTCCATAATATTTGATCCTGAAGGGATTTCTTCTTCTCCTTTTGTTTCCTTTCAAGCTTCTAAACTTACTGTCAAAGCAAACAACTATCTTGGATCTCAAGGAGTACCCAAGAATGTAGAAGGGTACTACTTTATGATGGACTTCATCATGGGGTGTGATGTCAGAAGGGCTCTGTACAGAGACCCTGGTGAGATGCCTCTTCATCTCTTACGAGAATATTGGTGGACATGTACATATGATAAGGTGAATGATACAGTTACTGGCACGGTATCGAAGAGAAAGTACAGCATTGACATCACTGTTAGCTCACTGAGGAGGGCTCTTCGCCTTCCTCAACAATCTGAAGAGCGTCCATTCGTTGGTACGGTTCCAAACCAAGTATGGAAGGATTGGCTGGCCTCCATTGGATATGGTACAAATGTGGAGCCAGTGCAAGCTGTGCACAGCAATCCTCAAAAGAAGTTTTTACCGGGTGTATGGAGGTTGTTGTTCACCCATGTCATACAATGTCTAGGTGGAAACAGTGGCTCATTCGATCAAGCCACTGTTGGCCAGATGCAGATCATTTATGCACTGGCACATGGACGTTTCTTGGACTTTGCAGCAGTTATTTTTAAAGATCTTAAAGGCAAAGTCTCCATCAAAAATAGGTCAAGTTCAGTGCCTTTCGCTCGATTCCTCTCACTTATCTTCAAAAGTGAGTTGGGAAATGAATACATCATCGCTGGAGCACATTACATCAACTCTCTAAGGATCGCCAACACTGTCTATAAGACTCCAGCATGCGATCCTGAATTATTTGAAGCAAAATATGCTGAACTCACTCCTGCTATGCATCAGGTACTACTTTCTGTCTATCCTGAGCAGTATGCTCCTAACCTGCTGGAGCTAGTGTGCTGGTAATCCCCCCAGCAGCCTCCAAAGCTCCCAAGAAAACCAAAAAGAAATTACAAAAACTCTCTTCCATCTCACCTCCTGCTGCTGTCCCAACACAGCAGCAGCGAGTATCAAAGGGCCCAACCACTAAGGTTAAGAAGTCCTCACGGCCTAAGGACATTAGAAACCCAGCCAACCCATCAGCAGTCTCCCAACAGACTGCTGACGAGAATATGGGAAACAGTGATCAGCCACCTCAAACTTCTGTAGGCGAGGTTGGTGTCGATATTGGGTCAACCCAGCCCACTAGAGTTGAGTCAACCACCCCTATAATTCCTCCCTCTTCTCAACCTTCTGAGTCGCTGACAGCAGCCAGATCACAGGTGTTGCTAGAGTCAGCAAATTCTACGGCCGATGATGAGTTGGTGCAACAACACACTGACTCTGAGGCACCCGGTTCCCTACCCCATTAAATTACTCTATTGAAGCAACATTGGTTTAAGGTGAAGGTGGTGCTGATGTGGTTGGAAGTGAAAATGTTGTTGCAAGTGAAGGTGCTGGTGTGATTGAAGGAGAAAATGTTGTTAAAGGTGGTGTTGTTGCTGAACCACACGCTGAAACAATCATTGATGAAAACCCTGAAGGACCAACTGATCATATGAATGAGGGTGAAATGTGTGAAGTAGAAGGTGTTGGATTTGATGAGCCGGATGATGAGATGGTTGATGTTGAGGGAAGTGAATTCGAACTAGAAGAATTCACCATTGATGAATTCCAGCTGGACTCCTCCACCCATGCTGATGAACAAATTGCCAGTGACCTAGAGGAGGAGGATGACGAGGACGCTGCTGCTGATACTAATGATAATGCAGTTGTCTCTCCTGAAATGGCTGCTGCTGATGACAATGCAGCAGCCTCTATGGAAGTTCAAACAGAAGCAGCTGTGGAGACAAGCACTGAGGCTTTGGTTGATGCACCTGCTGGTGAAACCACACCAGCAGTGAAAGCACTTGATATGACTGCATTGAGGATGCCTTCCTTCAGCATGCCTTCTTCCTTCCCCAGCATGTTTGAAAGCCAACCTGCTAGCAAATCTGCCAATATTCCACTGACTGCCAAAGAATCTGGGCCTTGCATATAATACCACTCTTCTGAAAGGCTTGCCAGAATTGAAGAAGAAACTTTGAATGACATATCCAAGGTGCTCATCTAGCCATTGAAATAAAAGATACTGAAGATGACGCCTTGGTACGAAACTAAAAAGCTGGTATGTCAGGCAAGAAAACAGTGCCAGCATCGAAAGCATCAAAGAAAAATCCATCTCCCTAGCTGCTGATCAAGAAAAACTGCGCACATCTCTCTCCTCTATCAAAAAGGATCAGCAGATTATTCTGGGGACAGTCGATCGCTGTGCAAATCTGTAAACGCCACCAAAGTCATGGCTATGAAGGCATCCACCAGCAGCTCCTCAGCAGCTGCTGAAGTTAAAGAACTTGCTGATCTGTCTCTCCACTTATCACCAAAGTGGAAGACAACACCAAGGCTATTCATGCCTTGGATACTCGTGTGGCCAGTCTTCCTCCTCCTAAAGCTTCATTCACTGAGGAAGATCGTAAGTGCCGCAAAAGTTGGAAACAGAGGTTGCTGGATTAAGAATGCTGACCCAACTTCTGAACAAGAAAGATGCCCCAGCAGCGGTAGTGGAGGTAGTATCAATGATACTACTCAAGGGGGAGAAACTTGATTGCTGATCTCTATGATCTTGTCTCTGAAAGCAGTTAAGAAGGCTGCTAATGATTTCATGAGAAACTGCTGACAAGATCATAGATGAAAATGACAACACTTGTACAGCCAC
>NW_025215721.1:0-14570 GCF_010389155.1 Erigeron canadensis | reverse complement strand
AATTAAAATAGAAATTTAAATAAGCATTTAATGGTTTATTTTTTTATAAATGTTCAATAGTAAATATGACATCCTAAATATATTAAAATCTTTTTTAAAAAAAATATGAACATACCACAATATTTTTTCTAAAAGTAGTTTTAAAAAACAATCCTTCGAGTCGAGCTCGATCTTTTTTAACACATCGGCAGCCGAGCTCGAGCATAAACAATAAGGCTCGATCGAGCTCGAGCTTCTAAAACGAATTCGAGCTCGAGCTTGGCAGTATTCGAGCTCGACTCGGCTCGTTTTCACCCCTATAATATTAGTACCTATCCATTAATAAACATAAAAAGACATTTGATGATATTATATAGAAATAATTATTTGGTTCTATAAAAAGATAATTTTGTAGGACATCATAAATAAAAACATTTTGAAATATTTAATGGGCTATTTATCTTTAAAATTTTATTAGTTAAATGACTCATAATAAAAAAAACTTAAAAAATTTGTAGGCATGTCACATCATAATTGTTTCTAAAATAGTTAAAAAGACAATTTTTTATTATATGTAAAGATAAAGATAAAGATATGTATACACGAATATCTATAATATGTATCCATTATAATCGTTTTCATTGTATATATATAAGTTTCAACTTTTAAGATTTATGTATACGGAAATATATGTCCATATATATGCTACCACGCCTAGTGTAGTTGGTGAGCTTGTAAGTTTTTATTGTCAGATATACATTGGGCAAAGTTATATACTACAAGGAACACGATTATAATTGATACTGGTAAGTCTGGGAATCGTTGACGAAGACTTGCTGGTGACAACGTCGTCAGCAAGTCTCTAACATTCATCATCAACTGAAGATACGTCTCAGCAAGATGCATGCTGACCTAAGTTTGTCTGGCGGGAATATTTCAAACTACATAAAGACAAAAGGTCACATGGTGGTTAACTAACTGTAATTTGCCCTGAATGGTAAATGTACATGTGGGACCAAAGCAAGGGTTCTCTCTCTCTCTTACCCGATTTGGTATAGAAGACAATAGGCACATGATTCAAGTACCATGAGCCAACTGGAAGTCGACAACCACCATCAAGTCACAATCAAAGCAGGTTGTGTTGCCTCATGTCTTTCCCTATATAAAGCAACACAGTCACATTGTGCTAAGTGCGTCTGGCCGTCTAAAAGTGTGTATCACTTGTAATTGCTTAAGTTTTTCTTATCTTTCTAGACTTAGCAATTATCTTTGTTTTTGTATTCTTGTAAGTCAAGTGTAAGATCAACATGTATTCATCGTTTAATCAATGATACATATGATTATCCTTGCATTGATGTATTGCAATTGAACTTTACATTGTTCTGTTGTTTACTTACTGCTTGCTTACCTTCTTTCTTGTCTACTTAATTAAACATAAGTTGTGCATTCGTGGACCGTCAAGTGGTATCAGAGCCACCGTTCCTAAATCATTGGAACAAGATCTGTTTGCCTTCTTTTGTTTATTTAAAATTTATGTTCTTTAATTCCTCTTAATTTCTTTTTAACAAGAACCATGTCTTCTGTTCCCAGCCTTGTGAACACACGTGACTTTGGTTACGTGTCAACACCTCCTAAGTTCGAGCCCAAAGATTTGGGTCTTGGAAGGAGAGAATGCTTCTTCACATCGCTGGTGTGGAGCCCTATTTAATGACCATATTAAGTGAGGGTCCATACGTACCGATGTATGTCCAAAGGACTCCAGGAGCTACACCTGAAGCTCCTGAAATAGTCACTGACCTGGTTAAACCAGAAGTCCAATGGACAGATGAAGAAAGAAAGCTGGTAAATCTTGATGCCAGACTTAAAAACATGATTATTGTTACTCTTCCTACTGAAATCATGAAACTGGTCATCAAGTATCCCTCTTCAAAGGAAGTATGGGATAGACTTGTCAGCACCTATGAAGGCTCTGCTGACCTCATTAAAATCAAGAAAATTGATTTAAAAGAGCCTATGAAAATTTCTTCTCCCTCCCCGATGAAAGTCTTGAGAGCACCTACACTCGCTTTAAAGGATTGCTCAATGATATGACAAATGTAGGCATTACCCATGATAACTTTGAGGTATGTCACAAATTCATTGATTCTCTTCCTCTTAAGTGGCAAAACTTAAGACAAACTCTTCGTACAACGAAGAAAATCCAAGACTTTGATCTTGAAGAACTTTTTGGTACTCTTCAATTTGAAGAAAGAGCATTGGCTCAAAATATTCGAGCTTCTGCTGATGCCAAAAGGCATGCTGGCTCTTCCTCTTCTTCTGTCATCATCTCGTCTCATCCTATTTCTGACCCTGTTGCTCTTGTCTCTACTGAGCCCATCGATCTCTATGATGGTGCCAGTACCTCTAATCTTCTAGCATCAATTCAGACTCTCATTAATGAGCTGGATGATGAAGAAAAACAAGAAATGTTTAATGACTTCATGGGGTTTGCCCTGGTTGCTGGAAGAAAATACTCTAAAGGTGGAATAATCGAAAAACGATTACTCCCCTCAAACTCCTGTTGATAAATCACAGGAAGAGTGCTGGAAGTGTGGCAGGAAAGACCACTATCAGAAGGAGTGTAGAGTCTCCTTGCCCAATCCTGCTGCCTCCAAAACTAATCCTCCCAAATCTGCTGATGATTATAGGAACAAATATTATCAGCTGAAGGCCAAGGTTGCTGAAACAGAGGATAAAGTCCCAGCAAAAGGACTGATTGCTGAGGAACATGATTGGGCTGACTCAGATGATTCTGATGACGATTATGTGATGCTATGTGCCTTATGGCACTTGCTGGCAGTGATGCTCTGACCAAGGATCAAGTCTCCTCTAGTCAGTGGGTGAACGTCACTGTTAAAAAGGTACACTCTCTTCTCTCCTTTCAAATCAAGACAAGACCAAAATCATTGAGTCTTTGTCTTGTGATCTTCAGTTCGTAGAAAGTCTACGTGTGAACTTCAATCGAAACTTAACTCTGCTGGAGTAGAGTTGAGTGAAAAATCTGAAAAACTTATGAATTGAAGAATGTTCATGTTGAACTTCAATCTCATGAGTTGATGACTCAAAAACTTCAACTTGAGAATGAATCTCTCAAGGCTGAAGTTTCTAATCTAAAGAAGATTGTGACCTCTGGGTCAAAGGCTTCTAAATTCCATCATGAATGCTTGAGCGAACAAGTACCTGCTCAAGTACAAGCAGTAATTGGTGGCAATTTTGATGCTGCTGCCTCCATTGCTGACTCCTTTAAAGATGATGTAAAGCCTGAAGTATCCATTCCTCCACCTTTCGTCTTCCATCTCACTAGATGAAATGAAAAAGTGGTATTTTGTCAAAGGACAAAATGACTATCATGCTAAGATGGACATCAAAGCTTCAGCATCTTCTAGTGATCCCTCTTCTCTAAATGCTAAAAGTACTAGTACTTCTACCAGTACTTTTAACATGTTCTCCCATCTCCCTATTGTTGGCATGTTGCCACATGAAAGGAGAGTTCAAAATTCTCCTCCAAGAACCTTCAAAGGAGATATCTCGAGTGATGGGTATGTACCTATTGCTCCTCAGCCTCTATCTTCAAAAGGTGCTGAGCCTTTCAAAAGAAGCACCATTGCTGCTCCATATGACTATGGTATCCCTTAGCAGGACCATCATGTCGATCAGCAAAATTCTGGTGCTAAATCTTCTCAACATAAACCTTCTCATACAAATTCTATGTCAGAACAAGTAAATAGAAGGGTCAGGTTCGCTGATGAAAGACACCAGCAAGTACCTCCCACAAAGGGTGTACATGCTGATGTTGTATCTCATTCCTTACACTCAAAATCAAATATAAGGCATGTCACTCCAAAAAGGGGAAGACAGCTTTCTCAGAATAGATCTGACACTCCTCAGTGAAGACACTTCCCTCATCAGCAGGTAAGGCCTATAACACCTCAGCGAGGGTATTTGCCTCATCAGCAAACAAGGTCTATTACTCCTCAAAGAGGACATGTGCCCTCTCAGCACTGTCAATCCTCTATTTCCAACAAGGAGTATCTACCTCATAGGCAAATGAGGTCGATCACTCCAAAGCGTCAAGTCAGATCCACTACTCCTATTTGTGAGAATCTGCCTCAGCAGGGAAACTCCTCTTCTCATCCTGCTAGGAAGCAAGCATGGACCATGATAAGAGGACATCAACCGCCTCAAAATCATCATGGTGAATCCATACTTGGCCCTGTTCCTCAAATGCCCCCTCCTAAGCTTAGACAAAGGAATAAGTCCAAGTCTAAGCAAAAGAGCAAGGCTTCCTCTTCCTCATCTCCTCAAATAAATGAACTCACTCAGCGAGTGAATGATCTTTCATCTCAACTGAGGGATTTTCTCATTCAAAGTCAAGGGAATTCCTCTGAAAATAAATGATGTCTCTGTAGCAGTAGAGGACATGTTGCTTCTGAATATGTTCTATTCTGTCCTAAAGATGCTCCAGCAGTTGTATGTGTACCTAAAATCCCTACAGCTGCTGAAACATCTTCCTCTTCTAACAGGATCAGTGAGAACCTCTCTACTGAACCTGTTATCAGTGACTCTTCCTCTGTCACTAATACAAGTATTGCTGACTACATTGCTGCTCAGCGCATTGAAACTCCTCATTCTCAGAGAGTTATTTCAAATGCTTGGGGGCAACCCTCAATGCTGGTTGAATTCAGTGCTCCTGATGTTGTGAGCAGCTTTGCTTACTTTCATAGTAATGAAACCAGCATTCTGCCCACAAGTGAAGAAAACCCTATCCCCGTCTCCGTAGGAAATCACCTCATTCTGGTAGATGCTCTCTCTGTAGAGCCTACTTCCTCCCTTGAAGTACCTCCAGAAAATCCTGCTGACATAGGTTTGGATGAATAAAGTAATCCTTATCCTCTTTTCATCCATGCAGGGCTCGCTAGGTAAAGGAGTGTGGTATTTGGACAGCGGCTGTTCAAAACACATGACAGGCTCAAAATCCCTGCTGGATGACTATACTGAGGCACCTGGTCCTACAGTGGTGTTTGGTGATAACTCTACTGGCCATACTGAAGGATATGGTCTTCTTTCTAATGGCCTCATAAAATTCTCAAAAGTTGCTTATGTTATTGGATTAAAGCATAATCTCATCAGCATAAGTCAACTATGTGATGCTGACTACAAAGTAATCCTTGATAAGCATCAAGGCACTGTAGTAAACATCAACAAGGAAGTCGTCTTGGTTGCTCCAAGAAAAAGAGATGTATATCTTGTAGACTTCACTCCTATCAAAACTGATAGTGAGACTTGTTTCTTTGCTAAGTCAGCATCTGAGTTAAATTGGTTATGGCACAAGCGTATGTCGCATGTGAATTTCAAAACCATAAACTCATTGGCCAAAAAGAACCTTGTTCGTGGTCTTCCTCCTCTTTCTTTCAAAAAAGATAGACTTTGTGGTGCTTGTGAAAAAGGCAAATGCCATAGAGCTACTTTTAAAACTAAACAAGCCAACTCTGTTAAGGGTTGCTTTCACCTTCTTCACATGGATCTTTTTGGTCCAGTGAATGTCCAAAGTCTAAAGGGTAGCAAATACACTTTAGTAATTGTGGATGAATATTCACGATATACTTGGACAATCTTCCTAAATTCTAAGAGTGATGCTGCTGATGAAATCATCAAATTCATTAAGAAAATGGAAAATCTCAACAGCATAAGGGTCAAAGAACTCAGAAGTGATCATGGCACTGAGTTTAGAAACCACACTCTTGAAACCTTTTGTGCTGATCAAGAGATCTCACAAAACTTCTCTTCCACTAGAACTCCTAAGCAAAATGGTGTTGCTGAAAGGAGAAATAGAACTCTTATAGAAGCAGCACGCACTATGCTCAGTGAGTCCTCTCTTCCAAATAGGTTTTGGGCTGAAGTAGTCAACACGGCTTGTCACACCCAAAATAGATGCCTCATTGTCAAAAGACATGACAAAACTGCATATGAAGTTTTAAGAGGAAAGAAACCTCAAATCAAATACTTTCATGTATTTGGATGTCCTGTCTTCATTCTCAATAATAAGGATCATTTAGGAAATTTGATCCTAAAGCTGATGATGGTTACTTTGTTGGATACTCTTCTATTAGCAAAGCTTTTAGAGTATTCAATACTCGTCTTCAAAAAGTGGATGAATCAATTCATGTCACTTTTGACGAGAGCTCTTCTGCTCTTAAAGATATCCAACCATCTTCCACTGAAGAAATCTTCAATGGGTTAAGTGACCCTCCTATGGAGGATGCTGACTCGTATGTGGATGCTTCTTGCTCGCCTCCTCTTACTCAGCAACTCACTGAGGATAGTTCAGCAGATCCTGAGCCGGAGCAAGTTGCTGCTCATATCTATACGATTGAGCCAGTTGAGCCTATCTTAAGGTCAATCCATGCAGCATCAGCCAAACCTAGATCACTGGCTGATGATGTGCAAGTTGATGACTCTGCTGATGAAGAATTTCATGATGCTTCAGCTTACACTGAAGACATGATGTCTGCTGAGGACCCCATTATTGAAACCTTAAATCAGCCAAATTGCTCCACTGATCAAGCTCCTCTTGATCCTTCAATTACTATTGATTTCTCCTCTTATTCTTCTGCTGATCCCATGCAAATATCTTCCGCTGCCCCTCTAGGTTCATCAAGTGTTCCATCACTTAAATGGACTTCTAGTCATCCTGCTCACCAGATTATTGGTGATCCTCAGCAGGGCATTGTGACTAGATCAGCGACTAGAAACACATGTCTATATGTTAATTTCTTGTCGATGATAACTCCTAAGAATATTGGAGAAGCCATGGTTGACCCATCTTGGGTCGCTGCCATGCAAGAAGAACTAACTCAATTCCAAAGACAGCATGTTTGGTTCTTAGTTCCTCTTCCTCCTGGCAAAGAACCCATTGGAACTAAGTGGGTTTATAGGAATAAAATGGATGAAGATGGTGTTGTTATTCGCAATAAGGCTAGGTTAGTAGCTCAAGGGTACCTTCAAGAAGAAGGAGTCGACTATGACGAAACCTTTGCACCAGTGGCTAGACTTGAAGCAATACGCTTATTCCTGGCGCATGCTGCTTATCGAAACTTCACAGTATATCAAATGGATGTCAAGAGTGCCTTCCTAAATGGAAAACTCGAAGAAGAAGTTTATGTGGAGCAGCCACCTGGTTTTGAAGATCTAACCAAGCCAAACCACGTCTATCGTCTTTACAAAGCATTGTATGGTCTTAAACAAGCTCCCAGAGCTTGGTATGACACTCTCTCTGAATTTCTTCTTTCTCATGAGTTTCAGCGAGGATCTATAGACTCCACCCTTTTTATCTATAGAAAGGGTGTTCATGTTCTCTATGTACAAATATATGTCGATGACATCATATTTGGATCCTCCAGTAAGAAACTTTGCAACAAATTTAGCTCACTAATGTCCTCTCATTTTGAAATGAGCATGATGGGTGAGCTAACCTTCTTCCTTAGTTTACAAATTCGCCAGCTCACTGATGGCATCTTCATAAACCAAGAAAAATATATTCGAGACATGCTGGCCAAATTTGATATGTCTAATATAACTACTAAGTCAACTCCCATGTCTCCTCCTAACAATCTCCATGCTGACCCTGATGGTAAGCATGTGAATCCCACATTCTATCGTGGAATGATTGGCTCTCTAATGTATCTCACAGCGAGTCGTCCCGACATTATGTTTGTTACTTGCCTTTGTGCAAGGTATCAAGCATCCCCAAGGGAGTCTCATCTTCTAGCTGTCAAACGTATCTTCAAATATCTCAAAGGGACCTCCTCTTTAGGTCTCTGGTATCCCAAGGATTCTTCCTTTGACTTAGTTGCATACTCTGACTCTGACTATGCTGGTTGCATGTTAGATAGGAAAAGTACCAGTGGTGGATGTCAACTGTTGGGGGGAAGGCTGACTAGTTGGTCTAGTAAGAAACAGCATACAGTTTCCATCTCCACTGCTGAAGCAGAGTATGTGTCTGCAGCAAGTTGTTGTGCACAAGTCCTTTGGATGAAAAACCAACTTGCTGACTATGACCTAAATTTTTCCAAAATCCCCATTATGTGTGATAACACAAGTACTATTGCTATCACACATAATCCTGTTCAGCATTCCAAAACTAAACACATTGACATTAGGTATCACTTCATTCGTGATCATGTCATGAAAGGGGATGTTGAAATTTACTTCATCCCCACTGATGACCAACTTGCTGACATCTTCACTAAACCTCTAGATGAAAAGAGATTCAAGGATCTCGTCAGCAGGTTGGGTATGTTAAATGGTGATTTTACAAATTCAACATGATTACTCATGTTTTGCTGCCCATATTCCTTTTATGAAGATGAGCAGCGACTTCTTAAGTCAAATTTATCAGCGAGCTCTTCATTCTACTCGCTGATCCCTGTTGCTTTGGGAAAAAGCAAAATAAAGGCAATGGAAAGCCAAAAGTTTCCATCTAGTCCAGCAGCAAACGGCTGCTGGTAAAGACGTCTAAAATCCGTTGATCCCTGATGCTTTGGGAAAAAGCATAACAAAAGTAATAGGGTGCTGAAAGTCCCTATCTAGTCCAGCAGCAAACGGCTGCTAGTAAAGACGTCTAAAATCCGTTGATCCCTGATGCTTTTGGAAAAAGCATAACAAAATTAATAGGGTGCTGAAAGTCCCTATCTAGTCCAGCAGCAAACGGCTGCTGGTAAAGACGTCTAAAATCCATTGATGGCTGACAATTTGCCAAAAATTGTTTAATATTCATCAGCATCTACCTCTTTTATTTTGTTAAGGTGTTGATTAAAACTTGATAACCATTTCTTTAAATTTATACAACCCTTCAGTGGATACCTCTAGATATCTGAGTGTATTCCACTACGTATTTTTATTAATATTATATTATATATATCTCAAACGGTTACCTTGATTTTCTCCCAAATGGGCTACTTGTACACTGTATAGCCGTATACACTTGAGTATAGTCGGCGGATAGGTACATGTCTCATCAAACTACCTGTTTACGTTACTCACATACGTATTTGTAATAAATAAATAAAAACGCTTCCTTGCACTATCATTGGTACAACATAGAAATTGTTTCTAGTTTTAATTTTAAATTTAAAAAATATCTTCACACTACGTATGTGAGAGAAAAAGTGACGGTTCACTTTTACAGACGTAGGACCCACTCCCATACCATATATATTCCCAATCACGTCTATATCCATACTCTTACGTTTCATTTCTCTCTAATACTTATCTTTCTAAACTGCTCAAATCTCTCAACCTCTCTTTAAATTCATCAAATTCATCTGATCTTTCATTCATCTAATCCTTCATTCATCTAATCGTCCTCTCTCATAACTTCTCTAATGGCTTCTTCTTCTGCTCAAACTCCTCATGAAAACATTGTTTCTGGAAGTGTTCCTACTTATCTCACTTCCATAATATTTGATCCTGAAGGGATTTCTTCTTCTCCTTTTGTTTCCTTTCAAGCTTCTAAACTTACTGTCAAAGCAAACAACTATCTTGGATCTCAAGGAGTACCCAAGAATGTAGAAGGGTACTACTTTATGATGGACTTCATCATGGGGTGTGATGTCAGAAGGGCTCTGTACAGAGACCCTGGTGAGATGCCTCTTCATCTCTTACGAGAATATTGGTGGACATGTACATATGATAAGGTGAATGATACAGTTACTGGCACGGTATCGAAGAGAAAGTACAGCATTGACATCACTGTTAGCTCACTGAGGAGGGCTCTTCGCCTTCCTCAACAATCTGAAGAGCGTCCATTCGTTGGTACGGTTCCAAACCAAGTATGGAAGGATTGGCTGGCCTCCATTGGATATGGTACAAATGTGGAGCCAGTGCAAGCTGTGCACAGCAATCCTCAAAAGAAGTTTTTACCGGGTGTATGGAGGTTGTTGTTCACCCATGTCATACAATGTCTAGGTGGAAACAGTGGCTCATTCGATCAAGCCACTGTTGGCCAGATGCAGATCATTTATGCACTGGCACATGGACGTTTCTTGGACTTTGCAGCAGTTATTTTTAAAGATCTTAAAGGCAAAGTCTCCATCAAAAATAGGTCAAGTTCAGTGCCTTTCGCTCGATTCCTCTCACTTATCTTCAAAAGTGAGTTGGGAAATGAATACATCATCGCTGGAGCACATTACATCAACTCTCTAAGGATCGCCAACACTGTCTATAAGACTCCAGCATGCGATCCTGAATTATTTGAAGCAAAATATGCTGAACTCACTCCTGCTATGCATCAGGTACTACTTTCTGTCTATCCTGAGCAGTATGCTCCTAACCCTGCTGGAGCTAGTGTGCTGGTAATCCCCCCAGCAGCCTCCAAAGCTCCCAAGAAAACCAAAAAGAAATTACAAAAACTCTCTTCCATCTCACCTCCTGCTGCTGTCCCAACACAGCAGCAGCGAGTATCAAAGGGCCCAACCACTAAGGTTAAGAAGTCCTCACGGCCTAAGGACATTAGAAACCCAGCCAACCCATCAGCAGTCTCCCAACAGACTGCTGACGAGAATATGGGAAACAGTGATCAGCCACCTCAAACTTCTGTAGGCGAGGTTGGTGTCGATATTGGGTCAACCCAGCCCACTAGAGTTGAGTCAACCACCCCTATAATTCCTCCCTCTTCTCAACCTTCTGAGTCGCTGACAGCAGCCAGATCACAGGTGTTGCTAGAGTCAGCAAATTCTACGGCCGATGATGAGTTGGTGCAACAACACACTGACTCTGAGGCACCCGGTTCCCTACCCCATTAAATTACTCTATTGAAGCAACATTGGTTTAAGGTGAAGGTGGTGCTGATGTGGTTGGAAGTGAAAATGTTGTTGCAAGTGAAGGTGCTGGTGTGATTGAAGGAGAAAATGTTGTTAAAGGTGGTGTTGTTGCTGAACCACACGCTGAAACAATCATTGATGAAAACCCTGAAGGACCAACTGATCATATGAATGAGGGTGAAATGTGTGAAGTAGAAGGTGTTGGATTTGATGAGCCGGATGATGAGATGGTTGATGTTGAGGGAAGTGAATTCGAACTAGAAGAATTCACCATTGATGAATTCCAGCTGGACTCCTCCACCCATGCTGATGAACAAATTGCCAGTGACCTAGAGGAGGAGGATGACGAGGACGCTGCTGCTGATACTAATGATAATGCAGTTGTCTCTCCTGAAATGGCTGCTGCTGATGACAATGCAGCAGCCTCTATGGAAGTTCAAACAGAAGCAGCTGTGGAGACAAGCACTGAGGCTTTGGTTGATGCACCTGCTGGTGAAACCACACCAGCAGTGAAAGCACTTGATATGACTGCATTGAGGATGCCTTCCTTCAGCATGCCTTCTTCCTTCCCCAGCATGTTTGAAAGCCAACCTGCTAGCAAATCTGCCAATATTCCACTGACTGCCAAAGATCTGGGCCTTGCCTATAATACTCACTCTTCTGAAAGGCTTGCCAGAATTGAAGAAACTTTGAATGACATATCCAAGGCTGCTCATCTAGCCATTGAAATAAAAGATACTGAAGATGACGCCTTGGTACGAACACTAAAAAGCTGGTATGTCAGGCAGCAGGAAAACAGTGCCAGCATCGAAAGCATCAAAGAAAAATCCATCTCCCTAGCTGCTGATCAAGAAAAACTGCGCACATCTCTCTCCTCTATCAAAAAGGATCAGCAGATTATTCTGGGGACAAGTCGATCGCTGTGCAAATCTGTAAACGCCACCAAAGTCATGGCTATGAAGGCATCCACCAGCAGCTCCTCAGCAGCTGCTGAAGTTAAAGAACTTGCTGATCTTGTCTCTCCACTTATCACCAAAGTGGAAGACAACACCAAGGCTATTCATGCCTTGGATACTCGTGTGGCCAGTCTTCCTCCTCCTCAAGCTTCATTCACTGAGGAAGATCGTAAGTGCCAGCAAAAGTTGGAAACAGAGGTTGCTGAGATTAAGAACCTGCTGACCCAACTTCTGAACAAGAAAGATGCCCCAGCAGCGGTAGTGGAGGTAGTTATCAATGATACTACCTCCAAGGGGGAGAAACTTGATGCTGCTCTCTATGATCTTGTCTCTGAAGCAGTTAAGAAGGCTGCTAATGATTTCATTGAAGAAACTGCTGACAAGATCATAGATGAAAATGACAACACTTGTACAGCCACCGAAACTACCAATAATGAAAGGGCAATAGTGGCTGTACAAGACGTGGAAAGTAATGTCGTTCCCCCTGTTGATGCTGAGGGGGAGACAAATACTGAGGGGGAGCGACAGTTAATGGTGATCGATGCTCCCCAAGAGGATACAGCTGCTGAAGAAGTGCTCAGCCCTCACATTATTGCAGCAGGTCAGGAAGCTGCCAGGCAACAATGTTAGAAAGAATGGGGGCTGAGGCTACAAGGGTTCCAGCCAGTAGAAGGCCAGAATATTATCTTAATGCTGACAATCTCTCCATTATCTCACAAGCAGGCAATCAATTCCAAGTGATTGACATTCTCGCTCTAACTGTTGAGGGAAAAACTAACAAAAGGCACTGGAGGAGCTTGATAGAAGAAAACTGAACAAAGAAAATGAAAAGAAAAACTTAGAGCTCATTGCCAGTATGGCCCTTGCTGAAAAAGATGAGATGGATGGTGAGCAGAGAATGTTACTACTTACTGGTGGGCCTGAAGCGCTGTACAGACAGAAACAAGCAGATGTTGAGCAGATGGTTAAGGAGAAGAAGGAAAGGTTTGAAAGGGAGAAAGCCAGGTGGTTGGGAATTATGGAGGAAAGATAAAGGCCTGAAAAGATTATTGTTGTGGAGGTGAGAAAAGCTGCCATGGGTACACAAACTAATTTAAAGTTCAGGAGGGAAGGTCTTCCCACTCCAGTAAAACTTGTGAACGTGAAGCTGAAGATATTGGGGTGTCTGAATGGTTTGAAGTTTATATGCTGATCAAAGATAAGAAGGCTGCTAGCTATGATCACCTTCAAAACATGCTCAAGAAATTTTTCGAAAGGATTCTGGAGTATGAAACTAAGTTCAAGGAAGATCTTCCCCTTCTAAGAACTATATTCGGCACTCCAGCAGCTGTTCTCAGACAGCAGGCAGAAGGATCCAAAAAGAAAGCATTCCAGCAGACCTCTGCCTGCTGACCTCCCTCCAATTCCCACTGACGCTGGCTTGAACCTAAGGCTTCCTCCCAGGGCTCATTTTGAAAAAGGGAGGGTACTGGAACAACCTGCTGGCATCTTCTTCAACAATTTCGCAAATGATCAATTATTCTTTCTCCTTGAAGAGATGGAGAGGGCTTCTACTGGATTTCTGGTTGGGCTAAGGAAAAGATTTGCAAAAATGGATTGTGCCAGACCAGTAGTCAGCAGGATTGAAGAAGAACTGATGAAGCCCCACAGGTTGAATGATCCAGTACTGAGGATAGCAAAGCAAGAAGAAGCTTTTGAGATTGAAGCTGCTATGGCGTCCTCCAGCACTTTTAATATGTAAATTGTAAATGATGTAACTTGTCTAGTTTATGAAATAAAGAGCCTCTTCTTCTTCAAATTATTTCTATGTTTTCTTAAGAAAATTTCATCCAACAAGTCTCCTCAGCTAATAGGGGGATTGTTAAGTCTGGGATTCGCTGACGAAGACTTGCTGCTGACACACGTCGTCAGCAAGTCTCTAACAATCATCAGCAACTGAAGACGTCTTCAGCAAGATGCATGCTGACCTAAGTTTGTCTTGGCGGGAATATTCAAACTACATAAAGACAAAAGGGTCACATGGTGGTTAACTAACTGTAATTTGCCCTGAATGGTAAATGTACATGTTGGGACCAAAGCAAGGGTTCTCTCTCTCTCTTACCCGATTTGGTATAGAAGACAATAGGCACATGATTCAAGCACCATGAGCCAACTGGAAGTCGACAACCACCATCAAGTCACAATCAAAGCAGGCTGTGTTGCCTCATGTCTTTCCCTATATAAAGCAACACAGTTACATTGTGCTAAGTTGCGTCTGGCCGTCTAAAAGTGTGTATCACTTGTAATTGCTTAAGTTTTTCTTATCTTTCTAGACTTAGCATTATCTTGGTCTTTTGTATTCTTGTAAGTCAAGTGTAAGATCAACCATGTATTCATCGTTTAATCAATGATACATATGATTATCCTTGCATTGATGTATTGCAATTGAACTTTACATTGTTCTTGTTGTTTACTTACTTGCTTGCTTACCTTCTTTCTTGTCTACTTAATTAAAACATAAGTTGTGCATTCGTGGACCGTCAGATACATTATGTGCATGTATAGTTTATTACAATTTAAAGTCGTAAGTGTTAAACTTTAAAACCATTAACACTTAAATCCGTCATATTGTTTAAATCTACATATCAAATTAAACCATTTTTCACCTTATCTATTAAATTAGATACATTTAACATAAAACATTTCCCCTTGTGAAATGTAGTGATATTTGTTGAATGGATATGAATAACAAGTTTAAGAACCTAAAAAAAAAAATAAGAGATATGACATTTGTTTT
>NW_025215720.1:0-12703 GCF_010389155.1 Erigeron canadensis | reverse complement strand
CAATTCACCCTGCCTGCTTTGATACTACTTTTTTAGTCCCAACTATCACTAGATGGGTGCTGAAGACACCTCTATGTCGATGGTGAGTGAACTTTGCAACACGATCAATTAATCTGGATGTGACCAGTTTAGTTTGATCGTGTACCAGGTTAACTGGAATTAAGTATTAAAGTGACAGAATATTAATACATGCAATAATATAAATGACGAGCATATAACTGGTGAGACAATATGTAATTTTCAAGTGTATTTTATTTATTACTTGTTTAAATAAAATACAAGGTTGTTGCGGAACCAAGATAATACAAGAATGTAAATATCCTAACAACCCATGAATTACAATTGATCTAAACTTGGAAATTCTCCTAAACAATCGAAACACTTAGAGTTGTGAAATGTTTCTTTTTGCGATTGAGAGAATATTGCACAAGTTCACCAATATTGCAGAATATATGTATTTGCAAAGTTATTGAAACAGCTTGTGCAAGGACCTCTATTTATAGTCGAAGATTGAGCATGGGGATCTCAACTTCGATGTACAAATATGGTTGACAGCACACAAAAGTATTGTTTAAATAATCCTTTGTGTGTGTTAAATAAAGTAAGACAAAAGGTTACTTTATTCAACCACTCTACATCTTTGTATCTTTATCCAAAGACAATATCATTGTCCGGTTAAAAGGATGTAGAGTAAAAGGTCCTCCTCGTAATCAGTGTAAAGCTTTGTAAGAGCATTTACACTGGAGGATTCTCCAGTTGATTGATCTGGTAGATTGTCAACTGGGCTTCGCTGCCATTGCCAATCTCTATCTTCCATTTGTTGTCTTTGACTTCAACTGGAAGGTCTTCAGATTCTAGTCGTCTGATCTCAACTGGAGGAAGTCATCAGTTGCTAAACCTGTACAATGCAACTGGACTTCTAATATTTCGGACAATTCCTCATGCTCTCCAGATGTCACTGGAGAGCTCCAGTTTAGTTAAAACTGGACCTAACAAATTCCCCCTAATTGTCCTGAAATATTGTCAAGTATTTTCAAACTTGTTTCTATACAAGTTTAAGTTTGAAATACTTGAATTTGATAAAACCTATTAAGTTTCCAAGACATTTTTATAGATCATCAAATGTCTTGGATTTTGTTTTAAGTGTTTGTAGATCTTATCAGATATCTTACTTGTAGTTACAATCTGGCAACTTGTATATACATACAATTTCAAATAAATTACAAAGAGTACACAAAATTACAAGCAGATAATAGTTAGAAGGAAAACTTAAACAGATGGCCCTTCGCCAGTTTTCCTTCTCTTTGAGACTGATGAAATCGGCTGAGTATCCTCAGGATCAAGGCCTAATCTTTCTTCAATGTTTTCCTTGAACTTGATGAGATTTTGCAATACATACTCCCAGCCTCTTTCAACTTTATTCTTCCTCTGCCTCCCCTCCAACAGCCTCAACATCTCAACATGCTCGGAATGACCATACTGATTGACATCCGGGTTCTCAGTAGTCCTTTTAGGTCCACCAAAGTATTGTACCTCAACAACAAAATGCTTGGCACCAGGCTTAATTGAAACCTTAACATCAGTAATCCTGCCTCTATTGTGCCTTCGACGCTGTACATCTGACAAATATGTGCGAGCTTCAGATTCATTTGTCAGTTTGATTTTGCTCGTGCTCAGCTTTTGTGTAGCAGCTCGAATATCATCAGTTGTGGGTTCAGATGGTTCTACCCAAGTCCTCAGATTTGCATCTCTTGGTAAGGCCTTTTGTTTTCTTCCTTTGGACTTGGGTGGATTCAACACTTTGGTGACCGCCTTCTTGACCTGCTCAGTTCTCTTGAGAATCCCTTCAGATCTGATCTCTCTGGCCTTTTCCACCGATACATTCAAACACTTTGCATCCAGTTCAGCCTCATCATCCTGGTAGTGTTTGTCCAGTTCCACTTCAAGCATCTCCTTCAGTGCATTGACTATTCTTGGATCTTCTTTGATCTTCTTGTATTCAACAAGTGTCAAGCCAAGGAGTTGAGCATCAGTGATATCAACAAGAGGGGTTGGAAGATTTTTTCTTGATTCAAACTGGTTTGCCTTCATTTGTTTCTTCCTTTCCTTGACCAGGTATCCCACTCTTGCTAACTTCTGGCTCTCGCTTTCAGTAACTGGAGGCAACAAATCGACATTGCCAGTTTCCAACATTGGTGCATCGGTGGCTGGTTCCAAAGATTCATCAGCAATGGCCTTTCCCTTGTCAACACTCCCTACCACCACATCATCAAACACCTCAAACCCTTGCTCACCAGCCTCAGTACTGGTAGCCATCACAATCTCCTTCCCTTTACTTGAAGTCTTCACAAGAGTGTGAGGGGCATGTACCGACCTTTCCCCCTTGGCAGCATCTAGTCCCTGCCTGATGGCTTCAAAATCAGCATGACTAGAGGGCAGGCGATCTAGAGGCTGCCATGATTGCATTGTCTTACACTCTTTGAAGACTCCACAAAGCATGCGAACTGTCCTCCAAAGATGATTTATCTCTTGAGACTGAGTCATTACATTTCCACTTGTCTGCTCTTGACTCTTTAAAATTTGTTTGAGAATGAGAGATCATCTGAAGAGAGCCCAGTTGCAGGGACTTCCTGAGCACTGTCAGGCTCAACCGCCCTTCCTTTGCCAACTTCAGTGGTCAGATCAGATATGGCAGTTGAATGTTCAGACACTTTGCTAGCCAGCGTATCCAGACTGCACCTCAACCGATCAATCTCAGATGTAATTGGAGTGAGATCGACCTGGGGCACTGCAATCTTGGTGATCTCAGATATCACCTTTTCTATCAAGTTACTCTCACTGGCAGCCAAAGTTTCTTCGATCTTGAGACCCACTGAAGAGGCCACCGACTCCCAAGCTCTGTCACATCTAGGCCAGGTTTGCTACACAGCTCTTGCACCTGCCTTTCCAGATTCTTAATATCAACCTCTGAAGATCTGACAGTATTGTTCAGCAGGTTGGATATTGAGGATGTGACTCCAGATTGAGTCAGTGCGAATGCCTCCCTTAAAGATATTGCCAATTGATTGGAGGATTCCACTAACTCGTTCAGCTTGCCAAACACCAAGTCCTCATTAGCAGAGAACTTGTTAATCCCCAGGTCAACCACTTTAATATTTTGCAGATGATCCTTGTGGTACCTGGAGAGGGACTTGGTGTTCTTCTCCAGTGTCTTTTGAATCTCTTCCACCCTCGCAAGAAGGTTCGAGAGATCGGTTTGAAAAGACACGAACTGGCTGTCCAATGACGGAGAAGGTGTCACTGGACCAGCTGAAAAAGCTACAGGTGCAACTGGACGAGGTATGACAATATCTGGTTCTCCAGTTGCAGTAGCATCAGTAGATAGAAGAGGAGGGGTTGTAGAAATGAAAGGAAGAGATTCAATGTGTCGTTCATGCTGAGAATGCTCAGGTGTGAACGACGGCGACGGTGGGGTTAGGATGTGTCTATTTCTAGGCACACCCATAGAAGAAGGTGATTGGCGAGAGGTGAATATTGGAGGTATTTCTAAGCTTTGTACATGAGTTGGGGAAACTGAAACATGTGGTTCTTGGGGTTGACCAAGGAGAGAAGGGAGCTGATCAAGTATAGTTGCATCAGCCATCTCCTGTCAGATTCTGTCTCAGATGAGTCCGAAGACTCAAGCTGAAACACACCCTCATTTATGCCAAGATCCATAAATGTTGGGGGTGGCTGAACAAGTTGTTCAGACTCCTGATGACCAGTTTGAGTTGCCTCAATGGTATCATCAGTTTGAGGATCCGTTGCCGAAGCATCTTCTCCCTGGACAGAGGTGACTGGTGCCTCAACCACAACTGCTCTATCCTCAGTTGCAATATCATCGGCAGCGGCTTCAGAGACCACTATCACAGATTGTGACTGGTCAGGTGCAGCAAGTCCAGATCTTGATCTCCTGCTTTTAGAGGATCTTCTTGCTTTAGGAACTGCCTGGACTCCTGCTTCTGCCACAGTTACTACTTCAGTAGACGAACCGGTGGGTCCCTCATTATTTTGAGGCCCGCCCAGTTGCCTTTCTGATTCACCAGATTGTGGTGCATCAGTTTTAGAGAATGCAAAAATCATTCTCGGGGACATCTGGACTTCATCAGAAGTGGACACCAGGTTGTCCAGATTCCTCAACAGTTCTGGCACAGAGAACGAGGATTGCGTGTTGTTGTACTCGTCTCTGCCCAGAATCTGAATAAAACAAAGGGACAGAAACCTTGAAAAGGGAACACAAGGACCCCTGTTACCCTTCAACTTGAATACCAGGCTTCTGAACAAAATGCCTGCAAAATCCACCCTCAGCCCATTCCAAAGGCAGTACGCCATTTCTGCCTGGAAGGAGTTTATCTGGTCCAATCCACCAGAACTCCCTCCCAAACTTTCCACCAAGTGGACCATAAAGAACTTCCAGGATGGTGAAAGCCCCTTCATTGTAATGGACCCCTTGGTCTTCAACACATCCCCCTCCACCATCTCCTTATTTCCCATATCAAGGAAGACCTGGCGGAAATTGATATTGGAGGAAATCACCACTGGAGTTTCATTATGTCTCCAGTAGTTGAGGTTAAGGGCTTCCCTCAACGTTCCAGTGGTGATGGTACACGGGACTGACCCATCCTTTAGAGAAAAGGAGATGGATGAGCAGTCCTCAGAAAGAGAGGCAGTGTACCAGAACTCACACAAGTAATCATGGAATAGCTTTGTGGATTCAAAGAGAAGGCATCGCTGAGGGGAGAAATCCGAAGAAAGGATTGGATTCTCCCGATAAGAGAGTCAGCGGCCTGGAGCCCTTGAAGAGATGCCATTGGATTATTTGGATTTAGTTTAATAAGCTTAGAGCTTATGGGAGCACCAGTGGCACGAATAACATTTTGTGATGGAATGTACTCAGCAGTGAGTAGATTCACATCACGAGAACGAGATGAAGAAGAAGAAGATTTAGGAGCCATTTGTGAATTTAGATTTAGGGTTTTGGACTTAAAGAAGAAAGAGAGAAAAGGATCTCGAATTGTGAATGATTGAAAGAGTAAATGAAGGAATTTTGAGAGAAGTAAATGAGACGGATATATTGGGGGGGGTATATATAGGCAGTAAAAATATTGCCAAAATATATACGAAAAGATATTTTAGTCTCCAAAGTTTGAAATAATTTGTAAAAAGTTATTTTCCAAATTTTGAGAATTCAAAAATATTTAATACTTCCCATCAAGCATTTAATGCTACGACGGCTGGTATTCCACTTACCCACTAACTTCACCAATACCCATAAAAAGTGCAGTACATTTCAGCAAAAGTCTTGACACGTAAGACATGTCAGGTGACGTTCGTGAGTGCGAGGTTAGTACTCGAGTAACATCACGTGTCACAAGTATCCACCAAGTAAAACACAACGTTATGAAATCTGGCTGACCACCATTTTGAGACAAGACCAAACTAGCAACCAAAAGAAAATTTAGATGCCAGTTTCAACTGATGACCTTCAGTTGCATTTTTCAATAATTTATTTGAAAAATATTTTGAGTCTTTTTCCCCCTAAAAATGTGATCCATTTGATCAATGACTAGTCTTTGAGTACATCAAGGCGTTCAATCTCCAACCAATCAAGGATCACCTGGACCATCCTCAACTGAAGGGCCTCTTCAGTTTAATGAGGATTTAACATACCCAGTTCACTGATGAGATGTTTAAAAGTCTTTTCATCAAGAGGTTTTGTAAAAACATCAGCTAACTGTTTATCAGTGGGGATGAAATGTATTTCAATATCTCCTTTCATAACATGATCACGAATGAAGTGATACCTGATATCAATATGCTTTGTCTTTGAGTGCATCACTGGGTTGTGAGATATAGCAATAGCACTGGTGTTGTCACAAAAGATTGGGGTTCTTGTAAATTTCATGCCATAATCAAGTAACTGGTTTTTGATCCAGAGAATCTGGGCACAGCAACTGGCCGCAGAAATGTATTCTGCCTCAGCAGTAGACATTGAGACTGAAGTCTGCTTCTTACTTGTCCAACTCACCAGTTTTCCCCCTAGGAAATGACATCCACCAGTTGTGGATTTTCTATCAATCTTACAACCTGCATGATCTGAATCTGAATAACCCATTAGATCTAACCCTGAGCCTTTGGATACCAAAGACCAAGGCTAGGGCACCCTTTCAGGTACCTGAAAATGCGTTTAACAGCATGCAAGTGTGATTCTTTTGGATTTGCCTGAAATCTGGCACATAAACATGTTGCAAACATTATATCTGGTCGACTGGCAGTTAGATACATCAGTGAACCAACCATTCCACGATATTCTTTTTGGTCCACTGGTTTTCCATTTGGGTCAGAGTCCAAATTTAATGGAGCTGAAATAGGTGTGGTTTTTGATGGGATTGAATCAAATTTGTATTTTCTCAACAAATCTCTGACATATTTTCTTGGTTAATAAAATACCATCCATGGTTTGTTTAATTTGTAAACCTAAGAAAAATGTTAATTCACCCATTAAACTCATCTCATATTCTTGAGACATAATTTTTGAAAACCTTTTACACATTCCATCATCAGTTGACCCAAATATATATCATCAACATAAATTTGTACCAGCAAGATATCACCTTTTTCTTTCAAGATGAACAAGGTATTATCTATTGCACCTCTTTGAAAACCATTTTTGAGAAGATGTTTAGTTAGAGTATCATACCAGGCTCTGGGGCTTGTCGAAGACCATATAAGCTTTGTTCAGTCTATATACCCAATGTGGATGCTTTTCATTTATGAAGCCTGGAGTCTGCGTAACATACACTTCTTCTTCCAATGTGCCATTCAGAAACGCACTTTTTACATCCATCTGGAAAACCTTGAATTGTAAGTGAGCAGCATAAGCCAAGAAAATTCTGATGGCTTCAAGTCTTGCAACTGGAGCAAAAGTTTCATCGAAATCAACACCTTCTGCTTGACAATAACCCTTGGCAACTAATCTAGCTTTGTTTCTGACAACGTTGCCATCTTCATCCATCTTGTTCCGGTAGACCCACCTCGTTCCAATGGGTTCTCTCTTTAACCCTGGAGGACAAGGAACAAGCTCCCAAACATTGTTCCTTTCGAACTGGTTGAGTTCTTCTTGCATAGCTTCAACCCAGCTTGGATCTGCCATAGCCTCGTCAATCTTCTTCGGTTCAATTAGTGATAAGAAGGTGACGTTCAAGCATTGATCACTTGTGGCTCTTCTAGTCTGAACCCCACTATCTGGATTGCCAATAATCTGCTCAATGGGATGAGCAGCAGTCCATTTAGTGTATTGACTAGGTTGGTGTAATACAACATCAGTGCAAGACACCTGACGATCTCCAACTGTTGCAGCAACAGGAGGAGAATCAGTCCAAACTACTTCAACTTCATCATTATTGTCAACTGAAGAGTTAACATGATTATCTTCAAACAAAGGTATCTCTTGAAGAACTGGAGAAGCTTGAACTGGTTCTGATGTTGTTGTGGCACGCACATCAGATCCAATTACCAGTTTTTCAGGTAGGTTAAAACTGATAGAAGGATAGAATGAGGTGTCACAGAAGTTCTTCTTTACCTTAACTGGTTCCAAGACTTGGTGTTTGGAAACATTTTCTGGTGTACTAACTGATTGATGAACCTGATCAGATACACCAAAATCAACTGGGACAACTGAAGATAAATCAAGGGTTGGTCTTTTGTTGATTGCTTCATTTGATTCATCGAACGTGACATGAATTGTCTCATGTACCTTTTGGAGTCTATAATTATAAACTCTATAGGCTTTTCTAATATTTGAATACCCCACAAAGACACCTTCGTCAGCTTTGCATCAAATTTTCCCAACTGACTGGAATCGTTTAAAATGTAAACTGGACAGCCAAATACATGGAAATATCCAACATTTGGCTTACGATTCCTGAGGACTTCATAGGCAGTCTTCCTATGTCTCTTGACATAAACTGACCGGTTTTGGGTGTGACACGCAGTTGCTACAGCTTCAGCCCAAAAACAGGTGGGAAGACCAGATTCAGATAACATACTTCTGGCAGCTTCAATCAATGTGCGATTCTTCCTTTCAACCACACCATTTTGTTCTGGAGAACGAGCTGACGAGAAGTTTTGAGAAACGCCAGTGTCAGTGCAAAATGTCTCCAATTCTTTATTCATGAATTCTGTACCGTTATCACTTCGCAACTGACAAACTTTCTTGGTAAACTTGAGCTCAATTCGCTTGATGAGAGAGATAATTTCACCAGATGCATCACTCTTTGATCTGATAAATATCACCCAACAAAATCTGGTGTATTCATCGACCACAACCAAAGTGTACCTTTTACCAGCTTTAGTTTGAACATTCACTGGACCAAAAAGGTCCATATGAAGCATGTGAAGAGGTTCAGTGATGCTGAAATTCTGTTTGGTCTTGAAACTGGCTCTTTTCTTTTTGCCCATTTCACACCCTGGACATGGCTTCTCCCTTTTAAAGGAAAACAAAGGTATCCCATCAACTAGTTGCTTTCTTGACAACTTGTTAATGTTTTGAAGTTAAGATGGGAACCGTTTATGCCACAGCCAGTTGGTGTCCTCATCAACCTTGACATAGAAACAATGCTCTTTTGGAGTAGGCTCCATGTTCATGATGTACACATTCCCTTTTCTTGGTGCAATCATTACTACCTTCCAATCCTTGTTAAAAACAGTGCCTTGAGCAATGTCGAACAGTACCCTATATCCATCATCACAAAGTTGACTGACACTTATCAGGTTATATTTCAAACCATTTACAAATGCAACCTTAGTGAATTGAATCTGCCCATTGTCAACAACACCATATCCTTCAGTTTTCCCACTTCCATCATTACCAAATGTCACTGCAGGTCCATCACATGCAGTGAACTCTTCCAGCAGGGGCTTACATCCGGTCATAGTCCGGCCAGCTGCGCTGTCCAGATACCAAATATTTTTGTTTCGATCGCCCTGCACACCCAAGTTAGTGATCAGTTATTTTTGTGAACCCATCTTTTCTTGATGGGTCCACTGGACTTCTTCTGAGAAGTCCCATGTGCTTGACTAGGTGTTGAACTGGATGAGGAAACTGGAGGGTTCTCTCCAGTTTCTGGAATAAAAACAATTGGTTTCAGTGGAACATTGACCTCCTTTTTCTTTTCGATGTATGCTCCTTTCTGAGCAGATTGTTTTATCTTTTGTTTTTGAGGAGGAGTTTTGACAATTGTTTTTCAACAGAAGAGGATGCACCTCCTTCCAAATTCTTAATTCTGGCAGTACAACTTTGTACCTGCCTTGACAAATTTTGGATTTGATTTTCCATTCTTACCAAATGTTTTTTTCTTCAGGCTGCTGGCCTTTGGACTTTGGCTCAGCGGGGGTTTTAGTCTTTAGAGTTGAGGACTCACTTGACTTATGAGGTAAGGATTGTCACCATATTCCTTTTTAACTGGAGCTTTAGCCTTCTTGGCTCCAGTTTGACCTCAACAGGGTTGGTCTTAGTGGATTCAGATTTGATTGTGCCAGAGGAATCATAAGGTGTTTCAATTTTAACAGATTCTGGCAATTGGTGAATTGTGGGTAAAACAGCTGCCATCTGAAGATCACCAGATTTCCAGGCAGTTTTTTGAGCATCAATGGTTTTAGAAAAAGCGTCATAATTTTTACCAGATGCTTGAACCCAAGAATTAATAACCATATGTTCTTTTTCAAGATCAATTTCAGTTTTTGGTTATCTCTTTCCAATGCCTCGTTTTTCAAATCTGACTCTTTAAGAGCCAACTGGACACTTTGCAAATCATTTACTTGACTTTTCATGTTGTTTAATTCAACCAAAACTGTTTCTAAATATCTTTCACAGTCAGTTCTCATGGTTTCAACAAATAACAAGTCATCATTCAATGATTCAGCAATATCCAATTTCAGTTCTGAATCATTTCGATATCATAATCCCTTACCTTCTTTAAAATGATATCAACCCATCTTCCAGATACAACATCATCCTTCACCACTGGTTGTTGACTCTCCAATGCCATGAAACACATATCTCTAATCTCTTCTTCATCATCAGATGAATCATCAGAGAGTTCCCATTTCCCTTCAGTTTGAGCCATCATGCACTTGTTCTTTTCTTTCTCATTATTTTGTTCAAGAGACATGAGAGCAATCTGGGCCTTAAGTTTCTTGTATTTGGCCTTATAATCATCAGTTTTAACAAAGTTTGGGACAATAGGACCAGTTTGGTAGTTCATCTGACTAGATCTGCATTCCTTCATGAAATGGCCTTTCTTACCACATTTATAGCAGTAAGATTAGCCTTATCCATTGAGATTGAATTGGAAGCATTATTGGACCCATTAAATCGATTAGATTTATGCTTAAACCTATTAAAGGTTTTAGCAATCATGGCAACCAGATCATCATCGTCAGTTTCCTCACAACCATCACTGAGATTAGTGGTTAGACCAGAGTCAAAAAGTGTTTAACATTTCCTTCATAGAATGTGACTGGACATTCTCAGTAGATATTAAAGCAGCACAAGGTTGCCCAGAAAAGTTGGCAGCCTTGGAACTCTGAGCATGGTTTAAAGCATCTTGTTCAGCGAGTAATCTTGCTGCATCATTATCTTCAGTAAATCTGAAGGCTCCATAAAGAGAGGCAAGAGTATGGCTATGCAAGGTCTTTCTTGTCTTAAGACAAGAACCATGTGTGCCCATTGGATGGCAAAACATCACAGAATTTTTCAAGAAGAATATCCTTATCCTTCTCCACTCCCAAGCCTCTAAGTTGATTAATTAGGCCAGTAAATCTGGTATAAGTACCAGTTAAACTTCATTGGGAAGAGCAAAGAAGGATTCATACTTCTTGTGAGAGCAACCTTCTAGTGACAATGGTGTCATTCCTCCTTCAAACTGGAGAACTAATTCATCCCACATAGATTTTGCACTGGAAATAGCACAAGAGTAGGAATTAGTTCCTCAGGTATAGCAGAAAGAATCATGTTTTTCAGTTGGTATCAAGATCAACCAATCTGCGATCCTCATTGACCAATGTTCCTCAGATTTTTCCTGGTGCCTTTTCTCCCAGTGGGGCGAGAAGAGGGCTAACACACTGGACATGGGTGTATATGGCCCATCCTAAGGATTTCAACATATACCTCTCTATCCCACCAAAATGCAAGAGCATTCTAGCCTTCCATGTACCAAATGTCTCACCATCCCATCGAATTTGGGAACAGGAGAGTTGGAGTAATGTACATGAACGTGGTTAGCTCCAGGAGTAGGAGGAGGAGGAGGAGGAGGGTTAGTATTTAAAGGAGTAGCAATATTAGGATTAGATTCATTTGGACCAGAACCATTCTCACCTTCAGCAGCCATCGAAGCAGACCTAGGTTATAGAATTGAAACAATTCAACCTGCTGCTCTGATACCACTTATTAGTCCCAACTATCACTAGATGGGTGCTGAAGACACCTCTATGTCGATGGTGAGTGAACTTTGCAACACGATCAATTAATCTGGATGTGACCAGTTTAGTTTGATCGTGTACCAGGTTAATGGAATTAAGTATTAAAGTGACAGAATTAATACATGCAATAATATAAATGACGAGTATATAAACTGGTGAGACAATATGTAATTTTCAAGTGTATTTATTTATTACTTGTTAAATAAAATACAAGGTTGTTGCGGAACCAAGATAATACAAGAATGTAAATATCCTAACAACCCATGAATTACAATGATCTAAACTTGGAAATTCTCCTAAACAATCGAAACACTTAGAGTTGTGAAATGTTTCTTTTTGCGATTGAGAGAATATTGCACAAGTTCACCAATATTGCAGAATATTGTATTTGCAAAGTTATTGAAACAGCTTGTGCAAGGACCTCTATTATAGTCGAAGATTGAGCATGGGGATCTCAACTTCGATGTACAAATATGGTTGACAGCACACAAAAGTATTGTTTAAATAATCCTTTGTGTGTGTTAAATAAAGTAAGACAAAAGGTTACTTTATTCAACACTACATCTTTGTATCTTTATCAAAGACAATATCATTGTCCGGTTAAAAGGATGTAGAGTAAAAAGGTCTCCTCGTAATCAGTGTAAAGCTTTGTAAGAGCATTTACACTGGAGGATTCTCAGTTGATTGATCTGGTAGATTGTCAACTGGGCTTCGCTGCCATTGCCAATCTCTATTTTCCATTTGTTGTCTTTGACTTCAACTGGAAGGTCTTCAGATTCTAGTCGTCTGATCTCAACTGGAGGAAGTCATCAGTTGCTAAACCTGTACAATGCAACTGGACTTAATATTTCGGACAATTCCTCATGCTCTCCAGATGTCACATGGAGAGCTCCGTTTAGTTAAAAATGGACCTAACAATGGTGACGGTGGTCTGTGATGCCGGCCTCAGTTGATAATTAACAATGCACGTTTAAAGTTCAGTCTCACATCCCAAGTGTAGATGCTACAAAACTTTATGAATATATTTAGAAGCAACTGGAGTAACGGCAAATGCAAATCTAACATGGTTAATGGGAAAGACTTCACAGCAAATATATGCAATAGCTTCTAACAAGGACGGACTCCACTGGGGGCAGCGGGGTCAACTTGCCTCACTTCTAATTTTGGTACAATGTAATTTTTT
>NW_025215719.1:0-17984 GCF_010389155.1 Erigeron canadensis | reverse complement strand
CTCCTCCAACTCCTGGAGCTAACCCGTTCATGTACATTACTCCAACTCTCCTGTTCCCAATTCGATGGGAATGGTGAGACATTTGGTACATGGAAAGCTAGAATCTCTGGCATTTTGGTGGGATAAGGTATATGTTGAAAATCCTTAAGGATGGACCATATATTCCCATGTCCAGTGGTGTTAGCCCTCTTTCGATCCCACTGGGAAGAGGCACCAGGGAGAAATCTGAAGAACATGGTCAGAAGATGAGGATCGCAGATTGGTTGATCTTGATACCAAATGAAACATGATTCTTTCTTCACACCTGAGGAATTAATTCCTACCCTTGTGCTATTTTCTAGTGCAAAATCTATGTGGGATGAATTAGTTCTCCAGTTTGAAGGAGGAAATGACACAATTGTCACTAGAAAGGTTTGCTCTCAACAAGAAGTATGAATCCTTCTTTGCTCTTCCCAATGAAATTTACGTTACTTATACCAGATTTACTGGCTAATTAATCAACTTAGAGGCTTGGAGTGGAGAAGGATAAGGATATTCTTCTTGAAAAATCTGTGATGTTTTGCCCATCCAATGGGCACACATGGTTCTTGTCTTAAGAAAGGAAAGACCTTGCATAGGCACACTCTTGCCTCTCTTTATGAGCCTTCAGATTCACTGAAGATAATGATGCTACAAATTACTGGCTGAGCAAGATGCTTTAACCATGGCTCAGTTTCAAGGCTGCCAACTTTTCTGGGCAACCTTGTGCTGCTTAATGTCTACTTAGAATGTCCAGTCACATTCTATGAAGGAAATGTTAAAACAACTTTTTGAACTCTGGCTAACCACTAATCTCAGTGATGGTTGTGAGGAAACTGACGATGATGATCTGGTTGCCATGATTGCTAAAACCTTTAATAAGTTTAAGCATAAATCTAATCGATTTTTATGGGTCCAATAATGCTTCCAATTCAATCTCAATGGATAAGGCTAATCTTACCTGCTATAAATGTGGTAAGAAGACCATTTCATGAAGGAATGCAGATCTAGTCAGATGAACGACCAAACTGGTCCTATTGTCCCAAACTTTGTTAAAACTGATGGTTATAAGGCCAAATACAAGAAACTTAAGGCCCAGATTGCTCTCATGTCTCTTGAACAAAATAATGAGAAAGAAAAGAACAAGTGCATGATGGCTCAAACTGAAGGGAAATGGGAACTCTCTGATGATTCATCTGATGATGAAGAAGAGATTAGAGATATGTGTTTCATGGCATTGGAGAGTCAACACCAGTGGTGAAGGATGATGTTGTATCTGGAAGATGGGTTGATATCATTTTAAAGAAGGTAAGGGATTATGATATCGAAATTGATTCAGAACTAAAACTGGATATTGCTGAATCATTGAATGATGACTTGTTATTTGTTGAAACCATGAGAACTGACTGTGAAAGATATTAGAAACAGTTTTGGTTGAATTAAACAACATGAAAAGTCAAGTAAATGATCTGCAAAGTGTCAAGTTGGCTCTTAAAGAGTCAGATTTGAAAAAACGAGGCATTGGTAAGAGATAACCAAAAATTGAAATTGATCTTGAAAAAGAACATATGGTTATCAATTCTTGGGTTCAAGCATCTGGTAAAAATTATGACGCTTTTTCTAAAACCATTGATGCTCAAAAAACTGCCTGGAAATCTGGTGATCTTCAGATGGCAGCTGTTTTACCCACTGTAACACCCCGCTAAAGCGGAATATACGGGATGCACAGACAAGTACGAATGCACACAGTACAAGTTCAACACAGCCATTAAGATTAATCAAATGTCAAGAGAACAAAGTCATTACGAATCATAATTAAGGCTAATCAGAAGTACAAATGTTACTACAGAATATAACTGAATCAGGATAGTCAAATTCATGGGACAGGACAATTGTCTCATAGAACAGTACTTGAACTAGAATAGCAATAAGGCCTTCGTAGCTCCAGGACTTGTACGCACGAACCGTCACCAAAAGGATGCGCTTAGAACGGAAGACTCTTATGCTAAAGATCTAGTACCTAGCCTGAAAAACATGTAAGTTCAAAGGTCAACTACGAAAGTAGTTGGTGAGATTCACATAAAGTACTTTATAAATATACATAATACCGGTATGTATAAAAGTCAAGTCATATAGTCTGTACGGCTGTCAAATGCACCTTGCTGTAATAACAATAGTTTAGAATCTGTAATGTACTTAATATGTATGTCTATTATTACTGCTAAACCGCTTGGCCATAACGAGCTGTGAAAATTCAGGGAACTCATGTAATCAATAGTATATAAGTACGAACTAGGTCAGAACCGGTGACCAGAGCATGTGATCAGAACAGGTGATCAATAAGTCTAGGTAATATGCATTCTCCTGTCCTGAGGAGAATGAGGATGGGCCTACCCTAACAGCGCTGTCCATAATACCTACGGTCCATTCCCAGAACAGGTGGGAGATGAATTGATAGCAGTAAGTCATAGGTCTCATACATAGACAATAAGTACATACAAGAATGTATTCAAGATCCTGCCCATTCAAGATCTAGAACACACATTTAGAAAATAAGTATCATAACATAAATAGTCTGTCAGTAAATAGTCTGTCTGAAAATAGTCTGTACATAAATAGCCTGTCTGTCTCAAAATAGTACGTAGAACAGTCAAGATCATATATATATAAGTCGTATATATATATAAGTACAAATAGTTTTCATGCTTTTCAGTCCCCGATAAAGAACTTTTAAAATGTACGAAGGGGGAATAAGTGAACTCACATTGATCTGGTACAATATATAGAACTAGTACAGTGAACAAGTACAAAGATAGATAAGTATATCTATCGGGATCCAATTACGCCTTGCCGAACTCCTATGCACATAATAACCATATAGAAGTACATGTATTAGTCTAAGTGATTATTCAAATCACAAATGTCCTTGATGAACTGATGATTTGGTCCTTTGAACATTTTGACTCAAAATAGTTTTAACTGAACTTTACGTACATGAACTGAACGAAGGTGAGCCTTAAGTCTGTTTGAACTGAGCTTGAACGAACTTAGACCTTAAATTCGTTGGACTGAACTGAACGAAGTTAAACCTTAGTTCGTTGGACTGAACTGAACGAAGTTAAACCTTAAGTTCGTTGGACTGAACTGAACGAAGTTAAACCTTAAGTTCGTTGGACTGAACTGAACGAAGTTAAACCTTAAGTTCGTTGGACTGAACTGAACGAAGTTAAACCTTAAGTTCGTTAAGCTAATTTCGTTTTGAACAAGATAATTTCGTTTGATGCTGCAGGCATACGGACATAAAACTGAACTTAACAAAATCACGAGTTTTGAAGATTAAGGCATGTTACGACCCAAATTTTGATCACAAAACAGTTACTAGACACATTTAAACATAAACCCATCAATCTTTAACACGTTTTGACATCAAAATCGACCAAATCATCAAGAACACAAGTCTAAAAGTTTATTTTTAATTTTTCTCATCAAAAACATAAGATTTGTTGTTGTTACCTCAAAACTGATTACAGAAACACGTTTTGATGATTACAAGGAAGCTAATGATATCAATGATTTCACCCAAACTAACCGAAATTAGGAGATGAATTTAGTGTGTGTTTCTTGGTGTGGGGAGTGAGTGAAGAGAGGTAGGAGGTGATGAATAGTAAACTTTTAGGGTTTTACACTTTCTTTATATACCTTACCATAAAAATGAAATTTCACAACTACAAGGACCATTTTGCAATTAATTTGAGCTGAGCTCTTTTATGAACTTTTAACATTTACGAACCGAACTTATTATATTTATTGCACGTAATCACAAACTCGTCGTACAATATTAATATTTAGATCAATTTGAAGTTCACATAAGCACATAATGAACATCTAAAGTACGTCTATAACTCATATAATTAAACTGTCTGGCCGATCCAGTGGCATATGCACGTTTTAAGAACTTAAATAGAACATTTCTGGGTCGGTTGTTACATCCTCCCCCACTTGGGCGATTTCGTCCTCGAAATTAAGAGTCTCGTCGGTCAAAGAGATGAGGGTACTTCTTCTTAATGAAGTCCTCACGTTCCCAGGTGTCATTATACCCGTGTCTAGCACTCCAACGTACACGAACTAGGGGTACGCGGCTTTGTCTTGTCTGTTTGGCATCTTTGTCTACGATTTCGATAGGCTCTTCGGTGAACTCGAGCCCTTCGTCTATGTGAACATCCTTAACAGGAATGATGGTCGGGTCGTCAGCCATGCACTTCTTAAGATTGGATACGTGGAACGTGTCATGAACATTGCCGAGCTCTAACGGTAGTTCCAGCTTGTACGCTACTGGTCCTACACGTTTAATGATCTTATATGGTCCTATGTACCGAGGCGCCAACTTGCCTCTCTTGCCGAACCGGGTGGTACCTTTCCATGGGGAAACTTTCAAAAGAACTTTGTCGCCCACCTCGAACTCAAGAGGTTTACGGCGTTTGTCCGCATAGGATTTTTGTCTGTCTTGAGCTGCCTTAAGCTTTTCTTTGATAACAGCTATCTTGTCTATGGTGGTCTGTACAACTGGAAGCTTCATCCAACTCCTTTCACCGGCGTCTAGCCAACACAGTGGTGACCGGCATTTGCGACCATACAAGGCCTCGAACGGTGCACACTGAATACTCGTGTGATAGCTGTTATTGTACGAGAACTCGATCAACGGGAGATGTTTATCCCAACTCCCTCTAAACTTTAATGCACAAGAACGGAGCATGTCTTCCAGAGTCTGAATAGTGCGTTCGCTTTGCCCGTCTGACTGTGGGTGATAAGCGGTGCTCAGATTAAGTCTAGTACCTAACGCTTCTTGAAGTGACTGCCAAAAGTCGGACGTGAAGCGCGGATCGCGGTCAGATACAATTGATAAAGGAACACCGTACTTGGTTACGATATCGTCTATATAGATCTCAGCAAGTCTCTCCAGTGAGTAGTCATCTCGGATAGGAAGAAAACGGGCTGATTTCGTCAGTCTGTCTACAATAACCCAAATAGAGTTATGGTTGTTCTTCGTACGAGGCAGTTTCATAATGAAGTCCATAGTAATGTCCTCCCATTTCCACACCGGGATTTCCAATTGCTTCAACAATCCGGAAGGTTTCTGATGTTCGATCTTGACTTTAGAACATGTCAGACATCTGCTGACGTACTCAAAGATCTCCCTCTTCATCCCAGGCCACCAATAGTCTAGCTTCAAGTTCTTGTACATTTTGTCTGCGCCTGGATGAATCGAGTATTTAGAACGATGAGCTTCCTGCATGATGATCTCTCGAACACCATTAGATGCAGGGATCCAAACTCGGTTCTTGAACTTTCTAACTCCATTATCATCGACTTCGAATTCCTGAGCGATGGGTCCTAGCCGCTCAGCTTTTATACTGTCTTTCGATCTCAAGCCGAACTCTTGGCCTTTGATCACAAGTTGCCTCAAGTCTGTACGATCTGCCTCCTTAATGGATAAGATTTTGACTCGTTCTTTTCTGCTTAGCGCGTCGGCTACTACATTCGCCTTTCCGGGATGGTACTTGATTTCACAGTCATAATCATTCAGCAATTCCACCCAACGCCTCTGTCTCATGTTCAACTCTTTCTGGTTGAATACATGCTGCAAGCTCTTGTGATCGGTAAAGATAGTACACTTGGTTCCGTATAAGTAATGCCTCCAAATTTTCAAAGCGAACACAACTGCTCCAAGTTCTAAGTCGTGGGTGGTATAGTTCTTTTCGTGCACTTTGAGTTGTCTGGATGCATAGGCGATCACCTTGCTTCTTTGCATCAGTACACAGCCTAGACCTTGATGTGAAGCGTCACAGTACACCACAAAGTCTTCAGTGCCATCTGGTAAAGCTAGGACAGGTGCTTTACACAGTTTGTCTTTTATGGTTTGGAATGCTTGTTCTTGCTGATCACTCCAAATGAAGTCTCGAGTCTTTTGCGTCAATTGTGTCAAGGGTAGTGCGATCTTAGAAAAGTTTTCGATGAAACGACGATAATAACCAGCTAATCCGAGGAAACTACGAACTTCAGTGGGAGCTATCGGGGCCTCCCACTTCTTGATGGCTTCAACCTTGGTCGGATCAACATGAATGCCCTCCTCGTTTACAATGTGACCTAAGAACTGTACTTGGCGAAGCCAGAACTCGCACTTAGAAAATTTGGCATACAACTCTTCTTTTCGTAGGAGTTGAAGAACAGAACGTAAGTGTTGCTCATGGTCGGTCTTGTTTCGGGAGTATACGAGAATATCGTCAATGAACACGATCACAAATTTGTCTAGGAACGGACGACAGACACGATTCATCAAGTCCATGAAAATAGCTGGAGCATTAGTCAGACCAAATGGCATAACGAGGAACTCGTAATGACCATAGCGAGTACGAAAGGCTGTCTTTGGGACATCACCATCTTGAACACGAATCTGGTGATAGCCCGAACGTAGATCGATCTTAGAAAAGTACGAGGCACCTTGCAATTGATCAAATAGATCGTCTATGCGAGGCAAAGGATACCAGTTCTTGATGGTTAGTTTGTTCAGTTCTCGATAGTCTATGCACATTCTCATTGAGCCATCTTTCTTTTTAACGAACAAGATCGGTGCACCCCAAGGGGATGAACTGGGACGGATAAAGCCTTTGCTCAAGAGTTCTTGTAATTGGTTGGACAGTTCTTGCATTTCAGGAGGAGCCAGACGATACGGTGCTTTAGCGACAGGTGCTGCACCGGGAACAAGATCAATATTGAACTCGACTTGTCTCACAGGTGGCACACCTGGTAAATCGTCAGGAAAGACATCTGGAAAGTCCCGCACAATGGGGATGTCTTGAACTTTAAGTTCTTTAGCACTTTTGTCGATGACATGAGCTAAGTACACGAGATGGTCTTTCTTGTCTAAGTACTTGCGGAACTTCATGGCTGAGATGATCTTTAGCTCGTTCGTGGACTTAGCCTTGTACTATCAGGATCTCACTGTTCTGGAGTGGTATATGAACTGTTTTCTCATGGCAACAAATAGTCGCGTGGGTTTGGATAGCCAGTCCATTCCCACGATAACATCAAAACTACTAAGTTCAACAGGAATTAGGTCAATCGTAAAAGTCTTGTCTACTAAAACCAAGGGACAGTCTAGAGCAATTTCATTAGTGCCGTACTGTTGGCCATTAGCATACTCTACTACATACTTATCATGAGAAAAAAACATTCAGAATTAAGAAAAAAACATTTTGGTAAAGTCCAAAGGCCAGCAGCCTGAAGAAAAAAACATTTTGGTAAAAATGGAAAATCAAATCCAAATTTGTCAAGGCAGGTACAAAGTTGTACTGCCAGAATTAAGAATTTGGAAGGAGGTGCATCCTCTTCAGTTGTAAAACAAAAGATGAAACAATCTGCTCAAAAAGGAGCAAACTTTGAAAAGAAAAAGGAGGTCAATGTTCCACTAAAACCAATTGTCTTCATTCCGGAAACTGGAGAGAACCCTCCAGTTTCCTCATCCAGTTCAACACCCAGTCAAGTATCTGGGACTTCTCAGAAGAAGTCCAGTGGACCCATTAAGAAAAGATGGGTTCACAAAAAACTAATAATCATTACTTGGTGTGCAGGGCGATCGTAAGAAGAATATTTGGTATCTGGACAGCGCAGCTGGCCGGACTATGACCGGATGTAAGCCCCTGCTGGAAGAATTCACTGTCTGCGATGGACCAGCGGTAACATTGGTAATGATGGAAGTGGGAAAACTGAGGGATATGGTGTTGTTGACAATGGGCAGATTCAGTTCACTAAGGTTGCTTTTGTCAATGGTTGAAATATAACCTGATAAGTGTCAGTCAACTTTGTGATGATGGATATAGGGTACTGTTCGATATTGCTCAAGGCACTGTTTTTAACAAGGATTGGAAGGTAGTCATGATTGCACCAAGAAAAGGGAATGTGTACATGATGAACATGGAGCCTGCTCCAAAAGAGCATTGTTTCTATGTCAAGGCTGATGAGGACACCAACTGGCTGTGGCATAAACGATTATCCCATCTTAACTTCAAAAATATTAACAAGTTGTCAAGAAGCAACTAGTTGATGGGATACCCTTGTTTCCTTTAAAAAGGTGAAGCCATGTCCAGGGTGTGAAATGGGCAAAAAGAAAAGAGCCAGTTTTAAGACCAGGCAGAATTTCAGCATCACTGAACCTCTTCACATGCTTCATATGGATCTCTTTGGTCCAGTGAATGTTCAAACTAAAGCTGGTAAGAGATACACTTTAGTTGTGGTCGATGAATACACCAGATTTTGTTGGGTGATATTTATCAGATCAAAGAGTGATGCATCTGGTGAAATTATCTCTCTCATCAAGCGAATTGAGCTCAAGTATACCAAGAAAGTATGTCAGTTGCGAAGTGATAACGGTACAGAATTCATGAATAAAGAATTGGAGACATTTTGCACTGACACTGGCATTTCTCAAAACTTTTCGTCAGCTCGTTCTCCTGAACAAAATGGTGTGGTTGAAAGGAAGAATCGCACATTGATTGAAGCTGCCAGAAGTATGTTATCTGAATCTGGTCTTCCCACCTGTTTTTGGGCTGAAGCTGTGGCAACTGCATGTCACACCCAAAACCGGTCAGTTTATGTCAAGAGACACAGGAAGACTGCCTATGAAGTCCTCAGGAATCGTAAACCAAATATTGGATATTTCCATGTATTTGGTTGTCCAGTTTACATTTTAAACGATTCCAGTCAGTTGGAAAATTTGATGCAAAAGCTGACGAAGGTGTCTTTGTATTCAAATATTAGAATAGCCTAGAGTTATAATTATAGACTCCAAAAGGTACATGAGACAATTCATGTCACGTTCGATGAATCAAATGAAGCAATCAACAAAAGACCAACCCTTGATTTATCTTCAGTTGTCCCAGTTGATTTTGGTGTATCTGATCAGGTTCATCAATCAGTTAGTACACCAGAAAATGTTTCCAGACATCAAGTCTTGGAACCAGTAATGGAAAAGGAGAACATGTGTGACACCTCATTTATCCTTCTATCAGTTTTAAACCTACCTGAAAAACTGGTAATTGGATCTGATGTGCGTGCCACAACAACATCAGAACCAGTTCAAGCTTCTCCAGTTCTTCAAGATATACCTTTGTTTGAAGATAATCATGTCAACTCTCAGTTGACACTGATGATGAAGTTGAAGTAGTTTGGACTGATCCTCCCCCAGTTGCTACATCTGTTGGAGATCGTCAGGTGTCTTGCACTGATGTTGTATTATACCAACCTAGTCAATACACTAAATGGACTGCTGCTCATCCCATTGAGCAGATTATTGGAAATCCAGATAGTGGGGTTCAGACTAGAAGAGCCACAAGTGATCAATGCTTGAACGTCACCTTCTTATCACTGATTGAACCGAAGAAGATTGACGAGGCTATGGCAGATCCAAGCTGGGTTGAAGCTATGCAAGAAGAACTCAACCAGTTCGAAAGGAACAACGTTTGGGAGTTTGTTCTTGTCCTCCAGGGTTAAAGAGAGAACCCATTGGAACGAGGGGGTCTACCGGAACAAGATGGATGAAGATGGCAACGTTATCAGGAACAAAGCTAGATTAGTTGCCAAGGGTTATTGTCAAGCAGAAGGTGTTGATTTCGATGAAACTTTTGCTCCAGTTGTAAGACTTGAAGCCATCAAATTTTCCTGGCTTATGCTGCTCACTTGCAATTCAAGGTTTTCCAGATGGATGTAAAAAGTGCGTTTCTGAATGGCACATTGGAAGAAGAAGTGTATGTTACGCAGACTCCAGGCTTCATAAATGAAAAGCATCCACGTTGGGTATATAGACTGAACAAAGCTTTATATGGTCTTCGACAAGCCCCAAGAGCCTGGTATGATACTCTAACTAAACATCTTCTCAAAAATGGTTTTCAAAGAGGTGCAATAGATAATACCTTGTTCATCTTGAAAGAAAAAGGTGATATCTTGCTGGTACAAATTATGTTGATGAATATATTTGGGTCAACTGATGATGGAATGTGTAAAAGGTTTTCAAAAATTATGTCTCAAGAATATGAGATGAGTTTAATGGGTGAATTAACATTTTCTTAGGTTTACAAATTAAACAAACCATGGGTGGTATTTTTATTAACCAAGAAAAATATGTCAGAGATTTGTTGAGAAAATACAAATTTGATTCAATCCCATCAAAAACCACACCTATTTCAGCTCCATTAAATTTGGACTCTGACCCAAATGGAAAACCAGTGGACAAAAAGAATATCGTGGAATGGTGGTTCACTGATGTATCTAACTGCCAGTCGACCAGATATAATGTTTGCAACATGTTATGTGCCAGATTTCAGGCAAATCCAAAAGAATCACACTTGCATGCTGTTTAAACGCATTTTCAGGTACCTGAAGGGGTGCCCTAGCCTTGGTCTTTGGTATCCCAAAGGCTCAGGGTTAGATAATGGGTTATCAGATTCAGATCATGCAGGTGTAAGATTGATAGAAAATCCACAACTGGTGGATGTCATTTCCTAGGGGGAAAACTGGTGAGTTGGACCAGTAAGAAGCAGACTTCAGTCTCAATGTCTACTGCTGAGGCAGAATACATTTCTGCGGCCAGTTGCTGTGCCCAGATTCTGGATCAAAAAACCAGTTACTTGATTATGGCATGAAATTCACAAGAACCCAATCTTTGTGACAACACCAGTGCTATTGCTATATCTCACAACCCAGTGATGCACTCAAAGACGAAGCATATTGATATCAGGTATCACTTCATTCGTGATCATGTTATGAAAGGAGATATTGAAATACATTTCATCCCCACTGATAAACAGTTAGCTGATGTTTTTACAAAACCTCTTGATGAAAAGACTTTAAAAATCTCATCAGTGAACTGGGTATGTTAAATCCTCATTAAACTGAAGAGGCCCTTCAGTTGAGGATGGTCCAGGTGATCCTTGATTGGTTGGAGATTGAACGCCTTGATGTACTCAAAGACTAGTCACTGATCAAATGATCACATTTTTAGGGGGAAAAAGACTCAAAATATTTTTCAAATAAATTATTGAAAAATGCAACTGAAGGCATCAGTTGAAATGGCATCTAAATTTCTTTGGTTGCTAGTTTGGTCTTGTCTCAAAATGGTGGTCAGCCAGATTTCATAACGTTTGTGTTTTACTTGGGGATACTTGTGACCACGTGATGTTTACTGAGTACTAACCGCATCCACGAACGTCACCTGACATGTCTTAGTGTCGAAGACTTTTGCTGAAATGTACTGCATTTTTATGGGTATGGGGAAGTTAGTGGGTAAGTGGGAATACCAGCCGTCGTAGCATTAAATGCTTGATGGGAAGTATTAAATATTTTTGAAATTCTCAAAATTTGGAAAATAACTTTTTACAAATTATTTCAACTTTTGGAGACTAAAAATCTTTTCGTATAAATTTGGCAATATTTTACTGCCTATATATACCCACCAATATATCCGTCTCATTTACTTCTCTCAAATTCCTTCATTTACTCTTTCAATCATTCACAATTCGAGATCTTTCTCTCTTTCTTCTTTAGTCCAAAACCCTAAATCTAAATTCACAAATGGCTCCTAAATCTTCTTCTCTTCATCTCGTTCTCGTGATGGGAATCTACTCACTGCTGAGTACATTCCATCACAAATGTTATTCGTGCCCCTGGTGCTCCCATAAGTTCTAAACTTATTAAATTAAATCCAAATATCCAATGGCATCTCTTCAAGGGCTCCAGGCCGCTGAACTCTTTAGGGAGAATCCAATCCTTTCTTGGATTTCTCCCTCAGCGAGCCTTTTCTTGAATCCACACAAGCTATTTCATGACTACTTGTGTGAATTCTGGTACACTGCCTCTCTTTCTGAGGACTGCTCATCCATCTCCTTTTCTCTAAAGGATGGGTCAGTCCCGTGTACCATCCATGAAACATTGAGGGAAGCCTTAACTCAATTACTGGAGACAAAATGAACATCCAATGGTGATTTCCTCCATATTAATTTCCGCCAGGTCTTCTTGTGATAGGGAAATAAGGAGATGGTGTGGGGGGATGTGTTGAAGACCAAGGGGTCTGTACAATGAAAGGGCTTTCACCATCCTGGAAGTTCTTTATGGTTCACTTGGTGGAGAGTTTGGGAGGGAGTTCTGGTGGATTGGACAGATAAATCCTTTCAGGCAGAGATGGCTTACTGCTTTGGAATGGACTGAGGGTGGACTTTGCAGGTATTTGTTCAGGAGCTGGGTTCAGTTGAAAGGCAACAGGGGTCCTTGTGTTCCCTTTTCAAGATTCCTGTCCTTTGTTTCATTCAGATTGGGCAGGGAGAGTACAACAACATGCAATCCTTGTTCTCTGTGCCAGAACTGTTGAGGAATCTGGACAACCTGGTGTCCACTTCTGATGAAGTCCAGATGTCCCCGAGAATGATTTTTGCATTCTCTAAAATGATGGACCACAATCTGGTGAACAAAAGGCAACTGGGCGGGCCTCAAATAATGAGGGACCCACCGGTTCGTCTACTGAAGTAGTAACTGTGGCAGAAGACACAGGAGTCCAGGCAGTTCCTAAAGCAAGAAGATCCTCTAAAAGCAGGAGACCAAGATCTGGACTTGCTGCACCTGACCAGTCACAATCTGTGATAGTGGTCTCTGAAGCCGCTGCCGATGATATTGCAACTGAGGATAGAGCAGTTGGGTTGAGGCACCAGTCACCTCTGTCCAGGGAGAAGATGCTTCGGCAACGGATTCTCAAACTGATATACCATTGAGGCAACTCAAACTGGTCATCAGGAGTCTGAACAACTGTTCAGCCACCCCCAACATTTATGGATCTTGGCATAAATGAGGGTGTGTTTCAGCTTGAGTCTTCGGACTCATCTGAGACAGAATCTGACCAGGAGATGGCTGATGCAACTGTACTTGATCAGCTCCCTTCTCTCCTGGTCAACCCCAAGAACCACATGTTTCAGTTCCCAATAATGTACAAAGCTTAGATATACCTCAAATATTCACCTCTCGCCAACCACCTTCTTCTATGGGTGTGCCTAGAAATAGACACATCCTAACCATGTCGTCGACGTTCACACCTGAGCATTCTCAGCATGAACGACAATTGAATCTTCCCTTCATTTCTACAACCCTCCTCTTCTATCAACTGATGCTACCGCAACTAGAGACCAAATATTGTCATACCTCGTCCAGTTGCACCGGTAGCTTTTGGCTAGTCAGTGACACCTTCTCCTCCGTCATGGACAGCCAATTGTGTCTTTCCAAGCCGATCTCTAGAACCTTCTCGCGAGGGGGAAAGAGATTCAAAAGACACTCGATAGGAACACCAAGTCCCTCTCAAGGTACCACAAAGATCACTTGCAAAATATTAAAGTGGTTGACTTGGGGATCAAACAGTTCTTGCCAATGAGGACTTGGTGTTTGGCAAGCTGCGAGGGAAGTGGAATCTCCAATCAACTGGCAAAATCTTTAAGGGAGGCGTTCGCACTGACAATCTGGAGTCACCTCTTCAATATCCAACCTGCTGAACGTACTGTCAGATCTTCAGAGGTTGATATTAAGAATCTTGAAAGGCAGGTGCAAGATGTTTGTAACAAACCTGGCCTAGATGTGACTGCGCTTGGGCACCAGTCACATTCTTCAGTGGGTCTCAAGATTGAAGAAACCTTGGCTGCCAGTGGAAACAATTGATTGAAAAGGTGATGTTGAGATCACCAAGATTGCAGCGCCCAGGTCGATCTCACTCCTATACATCTGAGATTGATCGGTTGAGGTGCAGTCTGGATACACTGGCCAGCAAGGTCTCTGAACACTCAACTGCCATATCGGATCTGACCACTGAAGTTGGCAAAGGAAGGGAGGGTTTGTGACTGAAAGGTTAAGGAAGTCCCTGCAACTGGGCTCTCTTCAGATGATCTTCTATACTCAAACAGATTTTAAAGAGTCAAGAGCAGACAAGTGGAAATGTTATGACTCAGTCTCAAGAGATAAATCTCTATGGAGGACAGTTCGCATAATTTGTGGAGTCTTCAAAGAGTGCAAAACAATGCAATCATGGCAGCCTCTAGATCGCTTGCCCTCTAGTCATGCCGATTTTGAAGCCATCAGGCAAGGACTAGATGCTGCCAAGGGGGAAAGGTCGGTACATACCCCTCGCACTCTTGTGGGAGACTTCAGGTAAGGGAAGGAGATAGTGGCGGCTACCAGTACTGAGGCTGGTGACCAGGAGATTGAGATGTTGATGATGTGGTGGTGGGAGTGTTGATAAGGGAAAGGCCATTGCTGATGAATCTATGGAAACGGCCACGCGTGCACTGATGTTGGAACTGGCAATGTTGATTTGTTGCCTCCAGTTACTGAAAGCGAGAGTCAGAAATTAGCAAGAGTGGGGATACCTGGTCAAGGAGAAGGAGAAACAGATGAGGTGAACCAATTTGAATCAAGAAGAAGTCTTCCAACCCCTCTTGTTGATATCACTGATGCTCAACTCCTTGGCTTGACACTTGTTGAATACAAGAAGATCAAAGAAGATCCAAGAATAGTCAATGCACTGAAGGAGATGCTTGAAGTTGAACTGGACAAAACTACAGGATGATGAGGCTGACTGGATGCTAAGTGTTTGAATGTTCGGTGGAAAAGGCCAGAGAGATTAGGTCTGAAGGGATTCTCAAGAGGACTGAGCAGGTAAAGAAGGCGGTCACCAAAGTATTGAATCCACCAAGTCCAAAGGGAGAAAACAAAAAAGCCTTGCCAAGAGATGCAAATCTGAGGACTTGGGTAGAACCATCTGAACCCACAACTGATGATATTCGAGCTGCTACACAAAAGCTGAGCACGAGCAAAATCAAACTGACAAATGAATCTGAAGCTCGCACATACTTGTCAGATGTACAGCGTCGAAGGCACAATAGAGGCAGGATTACTGATGTTAAGTTTCGATCAAGCCTGGTGCAAGCATTTTGTTGTTGAGGTACAATACTTTGGTGGGCCTAAAAGGACAACTGAGAACCCGGATGTCCATCAGTATGGTCATTCCGAACATGTTGAAATGTTGAGGTTGCTGGAGGGGAGACAGAGGAAGAATAAAGTTGAAAGAGGCTGGGAGTACGTATTGCAAAATCTTATCAAGTTCAAGGAAAATATTGAAGAAAGATTAGGCCTGATCCTGAGGATACTCAGCCAATTTCATCAGTCTCAAAAGAAGGAAAACTGGCGAAGGGCCATCTGTTTAAGTTTTCCTTCTAACTATCTACTTGTAATTTTGTAACTTTCTTGTAACTATTTGTAAATTGTGTGTATATACAAGTGCCAGATTGTAACTCACAAGTAAGATATCTGATAGGATCTACAAGCTTTTAAAAACAAATCCAAGACATTTGATGATCTATAAAATGTCTTGGAAACTCAATAGGTTTATCAAACTCAAGTATTCAAACTTAAACTTGTATAGAAACAAGTTTGAAATCACTTGACAATATTTCAGGACAATTAGGGGGAATTTTGTTAGGTCCAATTTAAGCTAAACTGGAGCTCTCCAGTGACATCTGGAGAGCATGAAGAATTGTCCGAAATATTAGAAGTCCAGTTGCATTGTACAGGTTTAGCAACTGATGACTTCTCCAGTTGAGATTAGAAGACTAGAATCTGAAGACCTACCGTTGAAGTCAAAGACAAGAAATGGAAGATAGAGATTGGCAATGGCAGCGAAGCCCAGTTGACAATCTACCAGATCAATCAAACTGGAGAATCCTCCAGTGTAAATGCTCTTACAAAGCTTTACACTGATTACGAGGAGGACCTTTTTACTACATCCTTTTACCGGACAATGATATTGTCTTTGGATAAAGATACAAAGATGTAGAGGGGTTGAATAAAGTAACCTTTTGTTACTTATTTAACACACACAAAGGATTATTTAAACAATACTTTTGTGTGCTGTCAACCATATTTGTACATCGAAGTTGAGATCCCATGCTCAATCTTCGACTATAAATAGAGGTCCTGCACAAGCTGTTTCAACAACTTTGAAATACATATATTCTGCAATATTGGTGAACTTGTGCAATATTCTCTCAATCGCAAAAGAAACATTTCACAACTCTAAGTGTTTCGATTGTTTAGGAGAATTTCCAAGTTAGATCAATTGTAATTCAGGGGTTGTTAGGATTTTACATTCTTGTATATCTTGGTTCCGCAACAACCTTGTATTTATTTAAACAAGTAATAAATAAAATACACTTGAAAATACATATTGTCTCACCAGTTTATATACTCGTCATTTATATTATTGCATGTATTAATATTCTGTCACTTTATACTTAATTCCAGTTAACCTGGTACCATCAATCTAAACTGGTCACATCCAGATTAATGATCGTGTTGCAAAGTTCACTCACCATCGACATGAGGTGTCTTCAGCACCATCTAGTAATAGTTGGGACTAAAACAATATGTTTTTAATTTTTTTTTTAGAAAACATATTATGTTAAGTTCATAACATACTGTGTTTGACCAATTTTAATTTTCAAGCGCTCTGTGATTTAAAACTTAACACAAATGTTTTTTAGATTACACAATAAAAACACATTGTGTTTTGGAAAAACAAAATTAAAACACATTGTGTTAGATTCAGATCACAATGTGTTTGTCCAGTTTTCTAGTTTTAAACAAAAATATAAAAAAAAAAAACCCTCAATTAATTACTAAATCGTTAATAAAAAACAATAAATAAAAAAGCTTTGACAATTTTATAATACAATCACAATCTTAATTATTAGATATATATATAAAACAACAACATCTTATTAAAGAAAATCGAATATTTAAATTAATTTAATAAATGGCGACTTTATTATTAATTAAAATCTTTTTTATCCTTAAAAGTCTCCCAAAAATTATTTATCTATATATATCAAGATTGCGGAAGTCGTTAATCGCTCCCAGGTCGGTCGACAAACGAGTTGGGAATACTCGGGTGTATGCTGTGAATACGGGGTCAAAGTGGCAAAGTTGGGGAATATTCAGAGTAATTAACTGACGAAAAGAGTCCATAGTACATTGGAAAATATATTGATAAAAAGGGTCCATCATAGGTCATTAGCATGACTAAAAATTTAAAGGGCCGATAAAAAATTTTAAAAACCGAAAAGCATATACTTACTGGACCATAAAGGGCGATAAAGTAAAAAGAAATAAAAAAAAATTAAAAAGAAGGCATCATTTAAAGTAAACCAACACTACGAAAGCTATGAGATTTAAATGCGACTGTGCTGGTGTTCCTGCAGTCGCACATTGTTGATGGATTTATACGCATAAATATGTATATCATATATCATAAACTAGTCATTGTCTCGCGTAATACGTGAGTAAATATATTTTTTAATATTATATATCAAAATAAAACAATTTTCTTAAGTAATAATAATGAATTAGTACTAATTAACGAATTAAAATATTAACTTCACTTTATAATATATTTGTTTGATGACCTTGATAATTCACTAAAATTTATTGTGGTTGTTCATTAAGTCTTACTGATTCAATAAATTATGCAATGCAAAAGTTATGTTTATCCATGGCATCACAATATCTTGATGTCATTCGGATTAACATGTCCGATCATAAAAATTTCACACATGCACATATTCTTAGATGGTGTCATGCAAGGCATACAACCTTCTAAACCGAGTTACAAGATTGCCACCATTAAGCCAATGATCATTCCAAATCTTGTCTATTTGACTCCCAACTGTTTTTAATAACATCTTAAGGGGGTAGCAATCGAATGTGCCTCAAAAATCAGGAACATATATTTGCTATATATTATCACCATTTGTTTTACATAGAAACGCAAACTCAGACCCTGAATCACATGGATGATTTTAAACCTCACGGTATCCAAGTTTTGAACCACA
>NW_025215718.1:0-14166 GCF_010389155.1 Erigeron canadensis | reverse complement strand
CAACGACTTGTTAGTAACATTTAAAAGTTGTTTAATTGTTAAAAAAAACATTAAACTGACCAAATAAATATCGAGTTATTATTTCTTTCTACCGTGTATTATCAAGTTGTTTTTAAAAAATTAAAAAAAAAACCCATAAATTAGTCACATGTTTTACTAGTTTAATTTTAAAAAAATTGAAAATTAGACTCGTCAGTTGAAGTTAGATTAGTTGGTTTTTAGTACATATGAAGCAAGATCACTGAAATACCGAACCAAACCATGAAGAACCTTTTTTGGTACCAAAAATCAATAGCGATGGGGATTCGGTTTTTTTGTATGTTTTTTTGCTTTGACATCATTTTCGGGTTTCGATACCCAATTGGTTGCTTCGACTGCCAAAACCGAATTTAAAAACCGACTTTTCAAGCCATGCAAGTCTACAGTAGTAAGTGTCAAAGAATTGAGGTTATGATTACTATTATCTCCAAACACAACTTCTCAGTGCCCATTTCAATCTTCATATATATTTTTTCAATCAAAAAGGTAATACCAACAATTTACATAAAATTTTTATCCAACTCATCCATTAGGCATATATAGTTTTCATTTGAATATCTACAAACAATAAAAAAACAACTACTACTATTATGTTAATCCTACTAGGTCTGATTCAATATGCTACAACAACGTCATTTTAAGCATTCCGAAGATATTCTCGGCCACCACTTTGCTAGTCATAAGCTATTTGTAATTTTTAATACATTACGGTCCAACAAAGGGGAAATCCAGCAATCCCGATACCGGTATCGAAATGAGGTATATCGGTGTTCCTATTTTGGGCTTACTTCAGTTTCGATACCGAAACCATTCATTGTTTTTTAGTATATATTATTATTATTATTATTATTATTATTATTCGCCCAAAATAATATTGTTAATTCTGTGAATTTATCCAAAGTTCATTTTTAATTCCGTGAATTAACTATCAAACTGCCACGTCAGCCAGTTACCTGGTCACATGTTGCTATTGTGTTAATTTCTGAAAGATCGTTTCTAAAATGGTAAGTTTTAAAGTACATTTCTAATTCCGTGAATTCGACCAAGATCATTTATTATTGTTTATTCATACATTTATTAAACAAATGGAGTTTTTATCAACAAAACTTATACAAAACAAATTTGATTGTATATACAATTTCAAACGCTATAAAAATTGATTTTATTCATACATTTACACAAACAAATGAAGTTTATATTAACAAACATGTACACAATCAAATTAGATTGTATACATACAGTTTCAAAAAGATATACAAAATCAAATTTGATTTTATTCAAAATTTACACAAACAAACGGAGTTTATATCAACAAACCTATATATAATCAACTTTGATTGTATACACACAGTTTCAAAAAGTTATACAAAATCAAATTTGATTTTATTCATACATTTACACAAACAAATAGAGTTTATATCAACAAACCTATGCACAATCAAATTTGATTGTATGTTTGAATCTATTGTATTTCGTATCATATGTGTTTGTCTTTGACCAATCAAGTTTGATTGATTGATTTAGCTGATTTATTCAGAATCATAAAGGTGATTAATTTATATTATCAACCTTTGGTTTAGACATTCCATCAAACACCTTGTATGCAATACTTTGATTGTGATTTGATTCTAATCATATATAAGAAACTTTGGTCATCAACACCTTGTAAGCAATATTGTACCAAACAACATAGTCAATTAAATATCTAACAAAATTTAACAATTTCAAATGTTAGAATAGATATATGTAGAATCAAGTATGATTTTCTATGTAAATAGTAAATACGTATATAATCAAACTTGAGTTAGTATATACACTTTGGTTTAGACATTTAATCAAACACTTTGGGGACAAAACTCTTTAAAAAAAATTTTAACAACTAAGGATACAACATCTTATCATATGAAAAACAAAAATAGTTGAAAGAAACTACAAATCACGGTGAAAAATGGTTTCTTTATCTATTTTTTTATATAAAAAACATTAATTACATAAGAAAAAAAATCAAAAATATCATTATTTATTTCTTGTTGCTGCTAGCGGTTTGAGGTGGAGATCCAAAAGGTAATGGTGGTGGTCGGAGATGGTGGTGGTGGTCGCCATCCAAGGAGAAGGAGGGGAGGAGAGGAGGATATCTAGTGTGTGTGTGTGTTTTTGGTTGGGGGAAGAAATTATGAAGATAAATGGGTAGAGTTTTATCGAATGCAAATTTTATTATACCCCGTGTTTTTTTTTTTTTTTTTTTTCATTTAGAAGATAAGTTTTGATCCTAGCCATTGATGAGATGATTCAAAGGCCAAGATTTACCCTTATTGATCTCAAGCAAAATTATGGTTTTAAATGAACAAACCACCATAAACCTAATTAGATTTCTATACTAATACTAACATATAATATTTTAATTAAAAAATAGATTGGAAATACACTTGTCGATCAAAGATTTTGACATGTGTCACTTGAACAACCTTTCATCCTATATTAATTTATTCATAAACAAATTATATCATAAACAAATTTGAATATGCCTCGATCCGTGGGTATGAAATAAATTGTGGTTAAAGTTAACCGATGATTGAAGCTAAGTTATAATAAACAAATTTGAATATATGTTTAGTTAAAGTTTTGGATTTACCTAAAATTTTTACAATCACATCAAAATCGAAACTTGAAGTCATGTTGATTGTCTTGTGATTTCCGATCGTAAATTTCAAATCTTTGAAGTCATGTTAATAACTTATTATAAGTAACATAAGTAATAGAAGTTGAAGAATTGAAAGAAAAAAAAAGACAGTTTATTAAGGAGAACACGAATCAAATAAGGTTATAATGAGTTTTGTATCTATAAGTCAATAATTAGACTTTAATTATAAGTATAATAAGAAAATTGAATCTACATACAATTAAAAACTAATTTAATAAAATAAATAAAATAAAAGTACGCATGTCGATCAAAGATTACGTCACGTGTCGTTTTAAGAACATTTCATCTTAGCCAAAAATTAGACTTTAACTCTAAGTCTAATAAGGAAACTGAATCCATATACAATTAAAAAAAACTAATTTAATAAAATTAATTAATTAAAAGGACACATGTCGATAAAGGATTATACCACATGTTGTTTTAAAAATATCTCAATCCTGTTTTAGTTTATTGGTAGATAGATATAGATATTTAACAAATCATTTTATGCGTACTTTACGACATTATAACTTATTTATAGTAAAGACACACCAATAACGTTACTTTGCTTAAAAAATAATATTTTTGGCCAATATACTTCTCAAAAGCATTTATTTCGATTTTATTGTTTACACATATGTTTATGTTTTTCCTTTCTTTTTAACATGGAGTTTTTGTGTGTACTATACTGTGGTTTTATATGTCGTTATTATTGTCTTTATCTGACAAAATTAGTTGCATACCGTTCAATACTTTTTTTTGTACTTATTTAGTTATTGATTGTATTGTAGTTTATTTAAAACACTTTTTTGAAGCAATAAATAATCAAAATATTACTTCGTAACTCACGAGTGTAATCTAGTTTCTCCCATATAGTGAAATCATAGGTTATGCATGTATTCTTATGTTGATTTAGTTTCATGTTTACAAGTTTTCGGCACCATTGATACATGTGTATATTAAAAGGTAATGAGTCTGATTAAAAAGGTCCAAAACTTCAAATTTGAATTAATGATAGATTAACTTGATGCGTGCTACATCAACTCATCCAGACGTGTATATGTATACCATCTTATGATGTACTCCTCAGCTGAATGAAATAAGTAGACCCTTTTCATCTTTGCTTTCAACTTATTCCATCTGTTTCTGTAGGAAAAACTACCTCCATCCACCAGCATTGCGTTCATATAGCAAAAGGGAAAACTTGCCACAGAACTCATGGTGCATGTAGCATAAATCATCAGCTTGAACAAACATGGCCCAAATTCGAAAGCCCTAACGTGGTCATATTTTGGGAGGCGAAACCAGATGGTCAGATGAATCCTCCTCTGGTAGCTTGTCTTGAAACTAATCATGAATATAATCAAAGACCTGGAAGTCATCATATACGAGTTTATTATCTGAATAATGAAGCATGAAATAGCAAATGCCGCAGAAATAGCAAGGATTCTCTGGTGCCCACTTGTCATCCACAGTCACTTTTCTTGCTCTAAAAATCTTACAGCACGAGCACTTTTGGAAACGCAATTTTGACTGGAACATAATCAATGGATAAGCAGCTCGATTTTGTACATCCTCCGGATGAATTAATCTCATGTCTCGAATCACCAATACATGCTTACAATCTCCCTACATCACCAACAAATTTCATGTCAGATTGTCAGCTACTCGAATTTGTATTCTTCAGATTCGTTGATCATTGAGGTGGCAATTGGCAAAATGGGCAAAATTGAACAGGTGAGTGATGGGTAAAAATTGATAATTTATACAGATCAAGTGCTGAGTGTACAAATAAGATATACCAAATAAATAAATAAACTAAAATTTCACTAAAGAGTAACATACTCACCTAAACTCTATTTTCAAAACTTTTGAAAAGGATACCTTTGACCTCCAAAGGGTAATTTACTAGTGTAAATTTGAATAACAGGGTAACTTGCGTCAAAATTGCCCATTCTAATAATTTCTAAAAGTTCAGTACGTTCGTGGAGAGTCACCCGACCATTTTGTGGATAAAGGTAAATCACCTCACCATAGTTAAATACTTTACACAAAGTTTAACCTTTGATGCCACTTTACCTTACAAACATTAATTTGTGGTAGTAATAATCTAACTTTTTAAAAATAAAATGCTTTTGGAGGTTCTATTCATTTAGTTACACACTTAGGACCACATTTGACATGTTAGACCCATCTGACCCTTTCTACCTTTTTTAAGCTGTTTGACCCATCTGAGATAAAATATAACAAATCGACCATTGATGAGTAAGTGGGTTGAGCTGCCACCTATGGGTTTTAAGGTTTCTTTTGAAAAACGTAAGTCAAAATAAAACCAATGCAAGTTTAAACCAAAACAAAGCACGTGTATAAAATAGGAATTATATCTGATGACAGTACAAATACCCTGCTCCAACTCGGAAATTTAAGTCACAAAAATGGGTTCCCTGCATTGGACGATCTTTAAAATGAGGCAATTTTGGTCCACGTCCGCTACCTAGAAATTTCTTTTGCTTGTGCTGCAGTTCACCAGATACAATGGATTCCCACTTTTCAAGTGCAGTCTCCTTGGATTCTCTAAGCCAATCACGAATGGTTTACTGTAGTCTGCAGCACGGGCATTCCTTGAATCATTGTAAAATACATCCTACACAAGTATAACTTTTTGATACATGGTTGACGAACTATATAGAAGCATATTTGAAACACACAGCAAAAGATTCAGTAAATTACTTCTATGAGGAAATATCCAGACGGATCATCCTTTGTGGCCAACTTCATGATTTGGTCTGTTAAACAATATATTTTATCTCTCAGTTCAGTTAATAATTGTTGTCCAAGAACAACAATTTCTTGAGTCTACAAAAAATAACAAGATAAAAATTAGTTGTCAAATAAGTTAATATAATTGTAGAGAGTAATTTATCAACAAAAAGAAAATGAAATGTTGGATTCCCAATATATTTTTACCTTAACCCATGTTGCTCGTCGGTTAATATAATAAACCTCTACACAAAGAAGAATCTCACTACCATGTAGTGGTATGTGTTCACGAGTATTTGATGACTTTACCTGCTAAGAGAATAAAAAATGTTACATATGAAGATTTCAATTAGTTCACATTGGCAGGCTTAAAACGGGCAAATACATGTACTTCATGACAACATATACTCGTAATAAATACGTTGATAATAAGTCAACCTATATAACAATAAGTTCAAGATATGGAAAATTGAGTTGACAAAAATGCAAACCTGGGTAGAATAGCTTGTAAATTTAGATTATGACAGGCGCTCTTTCTTCTCTGAGAGAGTCACGCATGAAACGGGGCCAGAAGCACCACTATAAAATTAAAAGAAAATCATAAATTATGCACTAGTTCCAGAATCACCAACGAATAAATAACACAGGCATTACTTTTACTAGTATAAACTATGAGATAACATACCTAAAAGAATGTAATCTTGCAAGATTTATCTTCTTCTTGTTTCTCTTTGATCATAGCAACTTTCTCCACCTCTATCATATAATCTTCCTAAAAATTTGTAGGAAATACATTACTCACTGATACGTATTCTTAATAAAATATATGAAAATGGGACTCATCAAAACACATAAAAAAATATCACAATAGTTTAAACTATCGAAAAGAAAGAAAACGTAAATTGAATCAACAAAAGCAAATGCAACTGAAGTTTAACGACCTCTAAAGACAAATCAAAAATTCAAAATAATGTTAAGAAATAAAACCAGCTAAAATGGCCTAATCACTTCATGCATGATAGTCAATTAAAGTACAATTACATAAACAAGAAAGAAGTAAAACACATTGAACTGGAGATGTAACCTAATTCTAATAAATCCAACTAAGAAAATTACTGCATAAAACAGCTATTAAACATTTCCCATTTTGATACAGTAGTATATAAAGGTTAACACATCAAAAACAAACGATCAAAATCTTGAATGGTAGAAGTATTATAATCAGGAAATGCACCAGCCAACAGAAATGGAAAAAGAAAAATCATACTGTAGCAAAAAAGTCAGTACTTGTATATTCAAATTTGCCATATAATAGATGTGTGTGGTAGATAAATGGTAAGAATCTTTATAATTTACCTAGGTGAAAAAAAATATATAAATATAATCAGGCACAATAGCCACAATGGCTATAAATTATATACAAGAAAAATTTGTATTGCTTCAAAACTATCCCTCTTGTAAGTGATATTGATCCCTTTGTCCACTCTAAAACAAATGTTAAAAGTTGAGCTAAGGATTAATAAACAAGTTTCCTGGTAGACCGACTGTTTTGACCATTCCATTAGAAAAAACTCAGAGATAACTATGTTGGCGTATTGTTCTCTACGGGGGTACGGCCCACTAAAAGGCTACAGAGGCAGGAGGCCTTGATTGTTTAGTCTAGAGCAGCCTCCCCCTTTGATCACTTAGGGCCGGTTTGTTAGGTCATATAAGTATATTATTATTGTAGATTTAGCTTTTCTTTTATTATGGTTATTAACCTATTTTGTTGGGATATTGAATTTAATAATTACTTTTTTTAAAATAGTAATTTATACTATCCTCCGAGAAACCGATATATCACGGCCAAGACCGATTTATCGCTTGAAGGTGGTCAGCGGCCAATATACCGCCGACCGATTTTACAACCATGCAGATATCTAAAAGCAGGAGGCCTTGTTTAGTGGATTAGTACATAGTTTAGTGTGAGATACCACGTTAAATCTCTTGTGATCTTCATTCTTGTTGATTAATTCGGTATTGTGTGTGTGTCACTGTGTATTCAGTCAAAATCTGCTCAAATTTCCTAACAATTAATGGCGGTTGAAGTATGCAATCATGCATGACCATCAAACTCAAAAGGTAACAGAAAAGACAGAGTAAATAAATGCCTTACTTCATGGGTTATATCCTTCTTAATCGCTCTTCTGCTCTTCTTAGATGAGTCTCCATTCATCTTCCCCTTATTAATGGTTCTCTTGGATCCCTTGCGAAATTCATTTGAAGGCACATAATCCTCATCTAGTCCTGATTTTGAGTATGTGAGACTGGCATCAGTGATTTTGCTGGCATTTGTAGTCCTAAAATTATAGAGCAAAAAAAAATTACTTAGGAGAGCCTTTCATTCAGTAGTAGGGAAAGAAAAAATGAATATTACCAGTTGTTAGAAACTTATGATTAAATTCTTTTACATATAATAGAACTTGGAAGGTAGGTTAACAACAAATTATAGTAGACAAGTCTCAAGAGAAAAAGCTAATGCTTATATCTAAGATGAGAGGAATGGGAAATCAGTCAGTTAATATATAAGTTTATACGTTTACAATTGAAGGTTCAACTTATAGAGGTCAGGAGGTTGACATACAACTATGATTAAATATAAAAGACACTTGTCTATACCAACACGTATTCAATTATTGTGCTCAAAGGAAAGAGATCCTGCCATAGAAGGGAGTATGTCAATATCACCAAAGCCTCCATATAGAATGGCCGAATTCAATTAACTTTTTTTTATCTCAAATGGGTCACATTGGGAAAATCAACAAGTTAATTAAATATGGTTTAAGGGATCAAAAGTCATCCAAAATGTATTTTTATGCATATAACCTCCTGATTATTTCTGTTAAAAAAGATAACTACTGAAGTAACCATAAAGGTTGAGTTCCTACTCCTACTTTAATCCTGCCATCCCATTTTGCTACCTCTTACATGAATCTATGAAAGGTTTTGGAGATAACTTCCTTACCCATTCGAGCACTCTTTTGATCATGATGACGTATCTCTTCTCATGTTACCACCCTGCAAGAAATTAACGGCATTATGGGTTATATTGTATGCAACTTTAACATAGTGTATTTAGCAGCATACCTTGAGTGATGCTTGGAACGCCATATCAACCAACTCCTCCTCACTGAGAACTTTGAGTTCATCAACCCTGTAAAACGCAACACAATAAGTGCAAGGAGAGTAAAATCTATTGTTGTATAAATCCACATTTACCATTACGGATGATAATAACTCCAAATAACCAGACAAACACAGATAACTGGAAGTAAGATGACTAAGAAACCGACCAATACAGCTTAAAAAAAGTGAACCTATATGCCTATAGACATAAATGTTATGAAATCTAACTAACCTTGTTATAGTAAGTCTCTATCTCACATTTCTAGAATCTAGAGTAGGAATAACTGTGTCATGATCAAGCAATGAAGAGAATAATCGAAAATAAATTTCATCTTTCCCTCTCATCAATGTGGCATGTCACATATAGAAATTGACGTGGGATTTCAGCCATGTTACTTGACAAAACATTAATGGTTGTTATATGAGATTCATGGAGGTAGCCCATTACCCAAAAAAAACTTCAAAGTAAAGGGGTTGATGAGCATCCCACTCTCGTCGGGTGATGATACTTATGTTGAGTTTAATCTTGATTTTGGTTGGCCCTTATTTATTAGTATTAGCATGTTAATTATAAGGTAAATAAAAGTACTAAAGTCAATGTATTGACCGAATCCTTAGTATGGAAATGGAGGAGTAGGTCATTGTTTGACCATTTACTAAGTAAAGTTTAAAGTAGTAACTTTAATGGTTTTTGCATTTCCACGTTGTCAAGTAATGGCTACATATGTTGACATATGTTGTCTACAGCCCACTAAGACGCTACTAAGTTCAGAAGATAAGTAAGGCTGCAGGTCTTTTTTATGTCGAGCTAAACAAGCCGGTCTATAATTCACTTAGGTCTGGCCTTTTTAAGAAACTTGGGAAGCAAGTTTGGTTAGGATGAAACACTAATGGTGTCACCTATATATACACATCTCTTGTACATGTTTTAATTATCACTCAATAAAAGAAAAACCCAGTTGCCCCTGTGGATTAGGTCTCACAAATCATGAGACTGAACCAAATCAAATCTCTCGTGTTCTATTTTCTTTTTTAGTACCTGTTAACCTGTGTGTGTGCGTGTCTAATTCCTGACAAATGGTATCAAAGCCAGCTTCCAAGCTCATAACGCACAGATCACCAGGTTAGTAAGGTTGAAGAAAGAGGCTTCTATGAAAGCCGGTGACACAAAGGGTCATCTTAGTTACGGGGCACACAGCAGTAGACAAAACTGGGTTTTGGGACAGAAGGGGCAGTTTCAAGATTGTGTTTACAGCAGAAAAACGGAGACTGTTTACAGCAGGGGCTGTTCCATGACTATTTATCGCAGGAGGGGTTGTTTCAGGACTGTTTGGGACAGCAGGGGCTATTTCAGGGTGTTCAAGTCAGCCGTTGTCACGGAAGAGTACCGTTTGAGACGACGAAGTGAATGACGATGAACATAGGTGTCCGGTTGTGGCTGTTTTTTACAACAGCAGCAGGTGTCCAGGTACCTTCGACCGATTTTTATTCTTTCTTTTGTAAGCAAGACGGCTTGTTCTTGAGGCATAATTTATTCCAACCAGAAGAGCAGAAGAAGTGGACGGGAAGGATTCGACGATTCGTCAAGCAGGAGGCTTTGAATCAGGTCATGTTAGAAGCAAGAGGCTCACTTCTTGTTCTTTTCATTAGGTTGGTGGTTGTCATGTGTTTTACAACTAAGAAAAAAATCAATGGGGTAGTAAAGGCAAGATCAAAAGTTTCTTCATCAACAAGGTGTGCTGATGTCAAGTTATAGCGGGCCTAGATTGGTTTGTTCGTGATAAGAGGAGTCCGGCGTATTGCATGAAAAACGGGCAGTAAGGATCCGTCAAAGCAGATGGCTTTGGATTCGTCTCGTTTAGCAAGTCGAAAGAAAACGTTAAAGGCAGTGGCTTGTGGCTTTGTTTTTTTGGTGGGTGGAGATGCTTCTTTTAACAAGCATGATCAGATGAGGTGGGACATTTAAGAACTAATGTCCAGAAAACAAGAAATAACTAAATACTACAGAAGACAACTACCCAGGCAAGTCGCTCATTTGAAGAGTAGAGAGTAGTGTAGATTCATGGGTCATCGATTTCGATGTTTCATTTCAGGCTACCCCGTTGTGAAGCAAGGTAGAATCTTAAAGTTAAGGATTTTAAAAAGGTAAGACTGGCAAATGTGTAGGGTGTGGGTGACATAGAATTGAAAACTCCAGTCGGTTCATGGACTCTGAAGGATGTCTGAGTTACTCAAGTCTGAAGCAGTTAATTTATGTCAGTTTTGTCAGACAGTTGAATGAACAGGGGCATGAGGTAAATTCGAGAACAGGCAGTGGAAGCTTATCAAGGGGAATCTAGTCGTGGCTAGAACAAGAAACGGGGTTCGCTTTATATGGTCAGTATACCATCTGAGGTAGTGACCATCTCAAGTCAGAAGAAAAACAAAATTAGGTTCACATAATCTTGTTTGGCAGAAGAAAGTTTGCTTTGCAATTGGCAAATCCAGATCTACACAGGTTGAGCACCTAGGGAAAATTCAGAGACCAGTCAAGGGCATTCATGGCAGCAGGAGCATGGTGTTGCGCAGTGGGTTTAGAGAACCAATGTTCCAGTTGTTAAAGTCTCTCCAGTTAATCATCTGTTTTATTCGAAGAGTGTTGTTTCCAGCCTGTTCCAGGTGACCGCAATTCAAGTCAGTGGGAGCCGACAGGGACGGAGAACGAGTCAGCTGTTATGGCTGCTGGGTTGAGTTCAATGGGAGCCTTTAACCGGTTTCAGGTTAACCGAAAAGAAAACCGGGAGTAACTAGGGAGCATTAAAGAACACGAGGGGTTCTTATTACATAAGCTATGTTAAGAAACTTGGGGAACAAGTTTAGTTGGGATGTAAACCCTAATGGTGTAGCCTATATAAACTTCTCTCGTACATTGTTTATTTATCACTCAATAAAAAGAAAACCTAGGGTGTGGATTAACTCTCACACATCGTAAGATTGAACCACATTAAATCTCTCGAGTTCAATTTTCTTTTTAGTACTTGTTAACTTTGTGTGTGCATGTTTAATCCTAACAATATATAGTCTCAATAGTTTAAAGAAAGAAGTGTCCCTTTTGAAAGAAAGAAAAAGCTTTTCACTTTATTTCTCTACATACATGTTCGTATATACATATATTGTGAGTGTATTGAGTGTATGTATATGTGGCCTGAAACCCGCATCTTATATACCTATTTGCAAGATTTATAAAACTCGAAAGGTTTTACACATTAAATAGTCTTAGTAACCACATTTATTATCAAAAAAACCAAATTACAAAACGTATTGGATTATGCTTTTACATATAATCTGAATATACTAAGAATTGTATTCATTTGATTGAATTTTCAGGTTTTGTTTACTTTTTGGTTCAAGTCAATGAATAAAGCATATATTACATAATGAAACTAGTTTACCCTGGGATGTTGAGTCTTTTTTACTCAAATGAGCATGGTACGCGCGCAATGTGGCGGCGGTGGTGGGGAAGGTGGCTGTCGGTGATGGTATTGGTGGTAGGAGGTGGTGGTGGTGTAAGGACAAAACATGTCAAGGGTGGTAATTGGTGTAGGTATTGATAGGGAGTAGATTTAGAGGTGGTTGCAATTGTGATTACATCACTTACACTTATTTCAAGACGGAATATCCTTTTGACATTAGGGATATGGTGAACAAAAGTTAATAATGTAAATGAACCGAAAGCAAACTATATTCAACTTTAAGTCAAACCTGGAAACGATCAAAATAATAACTTACGAAATTTCATGATGTTGTTCAACCAATCCCAGGCATGTTTCCTTTCTAAGATCCTGCATTCCCGATAATGGTTGGTCAAAAACCAAACAAGTTCCAAAAAAATGAAATAGGATCACCACAGAAATGGCCATTCTTACTGCTTTAATTGTAATGTCTAACAGTTAGCACATAGCAGTGATTTTCCTAAAGAACAATTGACCCTCAAATTGCAACAGAACAAATTGGTGTCAAAAAACTGCACCTGAAACAAATCCAAAATGGGTCCCATTTTTAAAATGACTCTGCATTATAAACATTTTAGGGTCATCATAACTAGACTACATGTGTCACTTGTCTTTCAAATTGCCAAAGATCAGTTTCCAAGGATTTAAGCATTCATGAACACCATTAGTATGTCTTTATACCACCAATAATGCGAAATATAAAACTTCAAGCTAGCTGACCATTTTCAAGGTGGTCTGGTCATAAGAGACCTAGAAGTTTCAGGGTTCAAAACCACCTGGCCAAACAACTTGGAATGGCAGGGAATATTCTTGGAAACGGCCATGGGAATACCTGCTAGGCTGCATACATCGAACCTAAAAGCTCTTCTCTCCATGGGAAGCCTAAACAAGGACCCCTCCAAGTTTAAATTTTACTTCTACAAGAGGCTGTAAACTACTACTACTATGATGGTGTACTCTTGAAATATACAAAGATAGTATCATTTTGTCAAAACAAGCTAGTTAAATAAATTGAATTGACACCTATTGGACACATACGTATTATTAAATATAATGCATATACACACATAACAAAGCATTAACAAAACTGGGTATTGCATAATGACAACTATGAGTTATAACAGCTAAGAATAACGTTTTACCTTCAGTTCATCCTCGACACATGACCGGAACTCAGAAACACTGGTGAGTGGACCAACCATGTCTGATACGAATAGTGGACCACCACGAGGAATCGAAACATAGACATCTTCATAACCAGAAGAATCTTCCATTGCTTTCCCGAGTTAAAGATCTACTTACGGATTTCTCCTCAACTAAGAGGTAGACACGCCCAGTTTCCAGAAGAACACTATACAAAGTCCAAACTGTTAGTTATAAGTCTAATAGTAACAATTACTAATAAGGTGGCATTGCTTGGAGCTATTCTGTCTGGAAGATTTATTTTGAATCCCAATTCTTAAATTTCACAGACAAACGTATGAATCTTAATTGAAGGTATTTTAACTATCGAATTTAAGACGAAAAATCATATAGATTCGAAGTCCTTTTACATCCTACCTTTCCACTTTTCTGAAACCAAAAACTTGTAAATCCATCAACTTAGAAGAGATTATCACTAAACTTGATGAACAAACGAATACACACAATGACTAAATTACACATTGTTACATGCTTACAAAAGAGCATAAGCTTTTATTTTGGGTAAAAAGCTTCAAGCCTGGTAATATATTACGCCAAAAACACATTGAAGCACACAGGATGTGAGCGAATCCCACATCTCAGCCCGTTACATAGGCAATAAATACATAACCGACACAACCACTACCAACTACTTCGAAAAGTAGGCAACCAATTACTAGATTACAGAGAGCTAACACAAATAAAATCTATTTTCTAGTTTTGACAAAAGAGCGTAAACTGAGAAGCTCATAATCAAGATTCAATCAACCAGACCTTAAGTATGCTTGGGACATTTTGAACATATCAATATGTGTTGATCTAGTCTATTAGGTTCAGAACAATCCTTTT
>NW_025215717.1:0-15238 GCF_010389155.1 Erigeron canadensis | reverse complement strand
AAAGGGGTGTTCGGTTTCTAGGTGTGGAGCTGAAATATGAAAGTTAGAAGTTTCTGTCTGAAATAGGATTTTGATGAGACCTCTGAAATCTGATGTAGACCATGGTGTTGGAACTGATATCACACCACTCGTATTACCGTACATGTATTATTTGTTTTTCACTTTTTCTTTTAAATCTAGAGACTTTGCAATCCAACTTTTTGAGCATTATTATCGTATCGATGCTCTCAGGCTAAGTACAGTAACAAATGTTTCTTATCTTAACCTCCCCATTATATTCCTTTTATTTTCTGTTACCAAAACCGAGCTCTGTAGAATCTAGGGACTGCAACCGGTACCAAATACCATCAGTATAGTATTTCAGTACGATTTGGTTTTTTCGGTAATTTTGCTCATACAATGCCATCACTTGGGAAGTTTTGTGGTCAAAGGATATGGAAAGCTACTATGGTAATAGTGATGAAAATCCCATTCGGTATACTTGGTTTATTCTGTTTGCTTTAGTTTGAAACATATTTACAAAATTCAGATCGAACTGGGCAATATCGCTTTATAAAGCTGGTTTTATATTGGGCTCTACTGTGGAAATTATATATACAGCAAAGTAGATAGTCCTATATGAACCAAAATCATGGATAAGTGGTCACTCTAAAGCTAAAGTCAACTCTAAAGTCAACGCCCTTTGAAAATTTGATTTCTTCTTGAATATGAATAAACTCTTGCAGAACAAACCACAACCAGGAAAACCCCTGGTTAATGGCTCCAATTTTACTATGCACCCACAGAAGCTTGGCGAAGAGAACTTCAAAAGATGAGATAAAACTCAACCTTAACCACTTTCCATCTTCGGCTGTCTAAGGAAGAAGCCTCGACTTTGATTGCATTCTCTTTGGCTCAAAATCATACTACAACGAGTCCTTAATTTGATGTGGCAACTATTGATAAGCATACTGAACCATGCCCAACTCTGTCAAACTTTCCCTTATTAGCCTTGTTCAATGATAACAACCATTTATATTCTAGTTGGTAGTTTTTGATTCCTTCTACTAACTATACTCATACATGAGTTTTGCATAGTCAGATCAGCATCTGTAAGCATTGAATCTTTGAACCTATCGTCATTTGCAAGATAAAGTGTACGTATTCTTTCACCTCACTTGATCATTCCTGTCAAGAACATCACGGTGTTGGAACCCATACCCGGTTTTCTAGAAGTAATTACAAAAACAACACGGCAAACCAAACACTTGAACACGAGACCAACAAGATGGCGAAGCCACCAACTCTTTATCCTATAATACAAGCTCAAACAACAAATTACAACCTTCCAACTTTTACCAAATATCTGTACATATCTTATCATCAAGGTTATATGATTAACTACTACCATCAATCATAGTCTTAAGTGAGGGCTGCTTCCAACTATCTTGACTGAACATTGGAATCTTTTTCCAAAAAAATAACTTGGAACAAAATTAAATTTGAATTTTAACATTTTATAATTTTTACTTGACTTTACCAATTTATAATTTTTAGATACTTTTTTTGAACAACGAGTTATTGATCGTATATAGGTATCACAAGCCTAAACACTAATGTTAAACCATTGGGTAATGGCAGTTAAAGATGGGCCGAAACAGGAATGCTCGAGTTACAAGAGCAATACCCACACACACGAGTTAAAAGATCTTCAAATCATAAAAGAAGAATACCCGATTTATATAACTTCTAACAGATAGGCTCGAGAAAAAGGCATGAGATATAACTATATATTCTCGATCTATACATATATAATCTATAAAAAATCTGTAAAGATAAAGATATACGCTCAATCTATGTATATATATATATATTAGATATATATACTTGACATGTATATGAGAAATACGTGCTCGATATATATATATATATATATATATATATATATATAAAATGCTCGAGATCAATACCCTGTCCATAACAAAGAGAGGCTCGAGTATCAAAGAAGGAAGTGCTCGACTTACATATAATAAAAAGGGCTCGACTTACATATAATAAGAGGGACTCGAGATATGACAAGGGAGGAATGGCTCGAAATGCAACAAGAGGCTCGAGATGTGACAATCACAAAGAAGGCCTGCTAGGCGAGGCCCTGTTCTCGATTTACAAGGCTCGAGATGTACCCCAAAGTTTTTATATGTCAATGCTCTTTTACTTTTGTTTGTTGCTCGAGCATATCAATTACCCGCTTGCTCGAGTATATCAATATGGAGGCGGGCAGTCATATTTAACCTAATGGGCCAGGATGGGCTACTCTTTTCCTATGATGCTCGGGCTAGATAAATGTATGTGTTGCTCGAGCTAAGTGTCCTTCGCGATAATACCTTGCTCTAGTGTTTGTTGCTCGAATTAAATGTGGTATGAGATGCCACTGTATACTAAATGGCTGTATCAATTTAAGCCTTTTAACATTACATAGCCATACTTATCTCTTTTTAATGGATGAATTATGCAGTTCAAATTAGGCTCGAGATGTGTTACTAAAAGCATGATACTCGAGTACTCTCTATCCATATATATTTTATGTAGCTAAGTATGTTATGTGTTATTTGTAGTCTAGCATATTACATATATAATATAACATAAATATTCATATGGATAAGCTACAGTCTTTACGACAAAAAGGAAACTGGAAATATTAGAATCCTCGAAAGTATTTGTCACCCTTCCAAATATACTCCTATAAAACCTCAATTGAATGCCTGTCAAACAACACATTCAATTCATATTCAATACTTACAATCAATCAGGATTCAATCATAACAATCAAATTAATATCATATTTATTACTCAATCATCCACCTTAAACTCGCCAAGAGTTTGTTAGGTTTGCACTGATTTTTCAGGAGAGTAATGATTGCGTAATAACCCTTATTTGTCACTGAGCTAATTAATTTAGGTTCAAACATTGGCGCCATCCGTGGGACCCGTTTGTTGAACGATTCTATTACTGTTAAAATTGAAATCACCATTTCGTTTCTCTTTTTCTTGGTCTCGCATGGCCAGGGAAGAAACTCCACTCTCAAAAATAACCTCACCTGTGTCTATGGAGGCTGAAGCAAGTGGTGGTGAAAATTTCAAAAAGATACCACCATTACTCCTTCACCTCTAGTAACTATGCAAAGTACTAGTAGTGAGCATACCCAGGGGGAAAAAAGAATCTCCAATAAAAATCTATTGGATGTTAGATCAAGACTTCAATATTTGTCTGAAGACTTAGTTAATACGAGACCCTCCCTAAATTCGGGTACCATAGGGTCAATGTTTTCAGTAGGAGGAACATCATCCTCATCAGCCACCTCATTGGCAGGCATAGGTGACCCCGTCACCCAGGATTGTTAAAAGAAAAGGGTCATGAGACTCAAAATATCATTCCAATGATTTCCCCACTTATTACCCTTGCCTATCACATCTTCTGATCAGGTAATCCCAGTTGAACAACCTGCCCCTAACTCATCCGGAACCATTACTGTTCAAGAAAGCCACTTGGTTGAATTACTAAGGCTCATAGGGGAACCCTCTCAACCACCTCCCGCTACAACACAACCCAGCCAAGATTGGTTATCACAACTCACCAGTATACTCAAACCAACTCCACCTCCACCTCCACCTCCACCTCATCCACCAATCTCTCAGGGTGCTGTGGAGTCTTTAATGTCTTTAATGGTGGAACAACTTAAAAGCAACAACCTTGTCCAGAACCAACACCACCACCAAACCCTGCAAGGGAATTGTGAAAATGTTAAAAGTATTATCCGGTGAAGAGGCAGGGGGACAAGCACGAACGTGAGTATTCCAAGATCAGCTGTCAAATCAAGATTCTGTGATTGGATCGCAGAATATCCATTCCCAGATGGCCAAAAAGTTCCTCCAGTTGTAGGGACTTATGACGGCACTAGGGATCCAGAAGACCATTTGGCATTATATGACCAAGCGATACTCACAGAAAAATGGGTAGACCCGGTGGCTTGTCACTTATTCCCTGGAACATTGCAAGGGCATGCTAGAGACTGGTTTACTGGCCTACCTGAAAGAAGTATAAATGATTTTCAAGATTTGAAAGAAAAATTTGTTGCTCATTTCTTTCAACAAAAGAAACATCAACGTAATCACTTAGAAGCCCATTTAATAAGACAAAGGGAGAATGAGCCACTTAGAGAATTCATCTTAAGATTCACTCAAGAATGCCAAAGGATACCCGGTCTACCAGAGAGTCAACAAATCTCTGGCTTTACTCTTGCTTTGCATCCGGGAGGTCTCCAAGAAAAGTTGACTACAAAAGTCCCCAAGACTTTTAAAGAAGCCATCGATAGAGCCTATGATTATCTCCGTTCCAGAGAAACCTCCACGTTAGTAAGGGGGATGATTAGAAAAGATAAGTCATGGGCAGGACCCTCTGGAGGAAAAAGGCCTCGTTTTGATATTAGACGAGATGGTCGTAGGGAGGATTACAGAAGAGATATAAGAAGAGATGACCGTCCAGATGACAGAAGAGACAAGAGGCCCATGCAATATGGCAAAAGTGTCCATCTTGTGGACTTAACAAAGTCTCCAAAAGAGATTTTGAAAACTGAGAGGGTGGGCTCAACTTTCAAGCCCCCTCCTCCTCTCAGATCTGCAAAGAAAAATATGAATAAGTATTGTGACTTTCACGAGGACCATGGTCATGATACTAATGATTGCAGAGAGCTCCAAACAGAAATCAAAAGGGCCTTAGAAGAAGGGAAGTTAGAGCACCTCGTCCCTGGAGCCAAACAGGGAAGAAAAACTCCTACAAAAAAGACCTTCTCATGGCAGAAGATACCGGTTAAAAAAGAAAACAATGAGGATCCGGGTCCAGCAGAAGGACATGTTTGTATGGTACACCAAAGGAGGGATCCAGGAAAGCGTAAAGCAAATGCATTAGAAGGTTGGGCAGTGGTGCCAATCTCCTTCCCACCTGTTGAAACGGTATCCTCAGACCCTGTCATCATACAAGCTCGCCTCGCAAATTTCCAGGTTGGAAAAATATATTTAGATAATGGGAGCTCTACAGATATTATCTATGAACATTGCTTTAACAAACTCCCCCAAAGAGTTAGAGACCTTAAGCGCCCGCCTTTGGCGCCCCTAGTGGGTTTCAATGGTGAATCTAGTTGGCCCATTGGAGAAGTAAGTATGGAGGTAATGATGGGTGAGTACCCACTCCATAGAATTGAAGTTGTGGACTTCACAATTGTTAGGGCACCTTCACCATACAATGTGTTGCTTGGCAGACCATCCATGCAGAAATTCGGAGCTGTACCATCAACCATCCATGGGATGGTTAAGTTCCCCACCCCAGTTGGGGTAGCCACCATAAGGGACGCATGGTATGGCCAAGGGAGTGCAAGCAGGTCAATAAGGAGAGTCCAAAAGAAGTAAGGCATGACTCGTCAATTGAAGTGGCAAGTGAGGGTCCAGAGCAGATGGTAATCATAAATAAAAAGTTCCCAGAACAACCAGTTACCATTGGATCACAACTCCCCAAAGAAACAAAATGCAAGTTGATCAATCTCTTGAAAGAAAGTTTAGATGTTTTTGCATGGGAAACGGCAGATATGACAGGTGTTCCAAGAAAGTTCGCAGAGCATGCCCTGAACGCTAATCCAAACATAATCCCTATAAGGCAGAAGAAAAGAGGCATGGCCCATGACAGAAGCAAATCTGCTTGTGAGCAAGTAGACAAGATGGTGGAAGCAGGCATATGCAGAGAGGTTAAATACCAGACATGGGTAGCAAATCCAGTTATGGTTAAGAAAGGGGACGGCTCATGGAGGCTTTGTGTCGATTTTAAGGATATCAACAAAGCTTGTCCTAAGGACAATTACCCCTTGCCAGAAATAGGTTGGAAGGTAGAATCTCTGGATGGGTTCAGGTTAAAGTGCTTCCTTGATGCTTACAAGGGATATCACCAGATCTCAATGAAAAAAAATGATGAAGACAAGACTGCCTTCCATACAGACCAGGGCATCTATTGTTTCCAAAAAATGCCTTTTGGCTTGAAGAATGTTGGGGCTACTTACCAAAGGCTGATAGATAAAACCTTCCAGCACCAGATCGGGAGAAATATTGAAGCTTATGTGGATGACATAGTCATCAAAAGCCATGAGGAGAATGCCATGATAGCTGATATCCAAGAAACTTTCAATACATTGAGGGGGATAAATATGAAGCTCAATCCTTCCAAATGTAGCTTTGGAATGGAGGAAGGGAAGTTCTTGGGTCACATAGTGACCGCAGAGGAATAAAAGCTAACCCAAAAAAGATTGAAGCAGTTGTAGAAATGCCTTCCCCAAGAACAAAGAAGCAGGTGCAAAGCTTAAATGGAAAGCTGGCCTCTTTAGCACGATTCCTTTCCAAGGCAGCTGATAGATCCCTTCCATTCTTTAAAACCTTGAAGGGATGTTTAAGGAAACAAGATTTTTCGTGGACAGAGGAAGCTGAAAGAGCATTTCAAGACATGAAGAAATTTTTGGCTCACCTACCAACACTTACTGCTCCAATACCCGGGGAAACACTCACTCTTTACTTGGGCGCCTCCAAAGAGTGTGTAAGTGCTGTGTTGTTAGCAGACAGAGGAAGTTCTCAGATGCCAATCTACTTCGTTAGCCGGGCATTGAAGGGCCCGAGATAAACTACCCAACCTTGGAAAAGTTAGCTCTTGCTTTAGTCCATTCAGCCAGGCGTCTCAGAAGATATTTCCAGGGCCATCCCATCCAAGTTCTCACAGACAAGCCCATCAGGCAAATTCTATCAAAGCCGGAAGTGTCGGGCAGGCTAGCTAAGTGGGCAATTGAACTGGGAGAGCATGAAATAACATTTCAGCCAAGGAATGCAAAGAAAGGCCAAATTTTGGCGGATTTTTTAGCAGAAGTCGAGGGGGAGGAGGAAGATGTAAGCAAGGTAGAAGAAAGACCACCATGGACCCTTTTTACAGATGGAGCCTCTAGCGCTGGAGGGTCAGGAGCGGGTCTCATCCTCATCGACCCAGATAAGAAAGAATACACATATGCCCTTCGTTTTGACTTCCTAGCTTCAAATAATGAAGCTGAATATGAAGCCCTTCTAGCTGGTTTAAGAATAGCAAGGAAAATGGGGGTGGAAAAAATCCACGCCTATGTGGACTCCCAGTTAGTAGCAAACCAAATAAAAGGAGCATTTGAAGCAAGTCAAAAGACTATGCAGCTTTATTTGGAGGAAGCCAGAAAGATTATTTCTGAATTCAAGAAATTCAATATAGAACAGGTTCCAAGAAGCCAAAACAAGAAAGCAGACGCCTTAAGTAAGCTGGCATCTTTAACCTTTGCCCATCTTACAAAGGAGGTGTTAGTGGAAGTGCTGGAAGAAAAATCAATAGTGCCAAAAATGGAAGTCTCTCATATTGAAGAAGCTGAATGTTGGATGACTCCATTGTATAACTTCATCAAAGATGGAACCCTCCCTGAAGATAGAGAAAGCGCAAGAAAATAAGGATGAAAGCACCCATGTATTTGATTATGGAAGGATCTTTATTCAGGAAATCCTTCCTTGGCCCCCATCTTCGCTGTGTGGGCCCCTCGCAAGCGAAAGAGCTCATCCAAGAAGTGCATGGTGGAACATGTGGCATCCATGCCGGACCAAGATCAGTTACAACCAAGATCATGAGACTTGGATACTTCTGGCCATCCTTATATCAAGATGCCAAGGAAGAAATTGAAAAATGCCAATCATGTCAGATACATGCACCAGTGTCCAGCAGGCCTAGGCGAGACCTCATTCCCGTTACAACAGCATGGCCATTTTACAAGTGGGGAATAGATATAGTAGGCCCATTTCCCGAAGGCATCGGCAAGATGAAATTTTGATAGTAGCTGTGGACTACTTTACAAAATGGGTAGAGGCAAAACCATTGGCAACCATCACAGGTCAGCGAGTGATCAATTTTGTGTGGGAACACATAGTCTGCAGATTCGGAGTTCCCCATGTAATGGTTAGTGATAACGGAAAACAATTTGCAGAGAATCCCTTCAAAACATGGTGCCAAGATATGGACATACAACAAAGGTTCACCTCAGTAGCTCATCCACAAGGCAATGGCCAGGTGGAGGTCATGAACAAGGCCATATTGGGGGAATTAAGGCAAGATTGGGAAAATGCAGAAAGGGATGGGTAGATGAAATTGCAGGTGTTTTATGGGCTCATAGAACTACTCCGAGGGGAAGCACCCAGGAAACTCCATTTAGCCTGGTATATGGAACGGAAGCCGTAATCCCACCAGAACTGACTATCTCAACAGAAAGGGTCATTAGTTTTGATCCTGCTCAGAATGAGGAAGCTCTGAGAGAAAACTTGAATTTGATCGAGGAAAGAAGAGAAATGGCCCACATTCGGCAGGCAGAAAACAAGAGGCAAATAGCAAAGTACTATAACAAGAAAGTACGCCCTATGACCTTCAAGGTAGGAGACCATGTCTGGAGAAAAAACGAAGCAAGTAGAAGGGAAGACCTTGGCAAGCTGGGCCCAAAGTGGGAAGGCCCATACAAAGTCAAGGAGACAAACGGGGATGGATCATACATCTTAACAGAGCTTGATGGATACCCAGTACCCAGAACGTGGAATGCCATTAACCTTAAAAGGTGTTATTTGTAAGAATTCGGGTCTTCAATACCCGCAAATGCTACTAACTTAAGAAAGTCTTATTTGCAATTGTGATGCAAACTACCATGTAATTGGTCTTCTCAATCATATGTCATCATGAAATCTATTAAGGCTATATTATTATGTCATTCACCTTTCTCATTCATAGGATGAAAAAGTAAGACAATAAAATTTTCCACTCATAGGGTGGCATACATAATAGAAGGGTTATATTGATTAATACATGCCCTATCAAAATACATCATTTCACTCATCGGGTGAAATAGATAAGCATTTCTCATTGGGAAATGAAACTCGCGAGTATTACATTACATACACAAGGTTAACCAAGCAAACATTCAAATTACATAAGCAATAAGTTAACATACCATAGGCTACAAGCCAAACATAAATGACAAGCTAGCTTAAAGTCATAAAAGTTCATACATGAGCACAAGTCATAATACCAAAATACAAGAAAAATAAAATGAAACTAGTTCTCTGGCTCCGCGACTTCTGAACGGGCCGTGATGAGAGACTCTATATCCTGCAGGGAGGCATCCGGATCCATGGCAATGACATCCAATATGGGAAAAGACTTTGCCTCAAGAGCAGCTTCAGCCTCTCGAGCCTTGTCAGGGACAGAAATATCATAGAAGGGAAGAGAAGTGGGGTCAATAGATGGATGAACTCCCTCAAGATCTAGGGCAGCAGTATGCCTCCCAACAGCAATGGCAGACCGATAAAACCCACTAAGTACACCCATCACATCTGGATGATCCATAACAAGCCTGAACAAACGAGGAAAGGCTAAAAGGGTATCCCTCCTCAGCTGGGTACTCTTCTCAGCATCAGACTCTAACTCTTTCCCGCGAGCTCTCTCCTTTTCAAGTTTCTTCTCGAGCTCCTCTACTTTAGCTTCACTAGCCCCCAACTTGGACTTAAGTTGATACATCTCTGCCTCCAAACACCTTTTGTCATCTTTTTCTTTCTCCACCTCGAGCAAAGAATCAGAAAGCTTCCCATATACCACACCCATCTCAGACTCTAACCCATCATTTTCTTTCGGAGCATTGTAAGATCACTCAAAAAGCTGTCCCTCATGACAGCCCCAGCATTAAAGGCAAGTGCAGCATGAGTATCATACATCTGCATAAAATAATAAAGGATATCAAAATAATATTAATAAAATAAAATAAAGGAAAATGAATAAAATTAACTAACCATAGCCAACTGAGTGGGAGAAAGAAAGCTGGTCTCTGCAGCAAAAAGCGGAGCAACCACTGAGTCTGCATAACGCCTCGCCACACCTGGATCTCTCAAATCATCTTTAAGTTTGAGGGATGGCGGATACACATAATAATCATTACCCAAACCCCTATTGAACTCTTGGGTAGGGTGGGGAACAAGAGTGGAACCGGCTCGGCTTGGAGGAAAGCTAAATGTACGGGTAGGACCATCATATCCCAGATTATGAGCACTGATACGTCTTATATCATTCCATTCATCACCAGTAATACTCGGAAGAGTAGGATATTCGGTGCAATGAAATCCTGCACGTCTCATGGGTGCAAGGCCATTGATAGTCTCCTCCAAACCACCACCGGAAAAGACAATCTAAGAGGACCCGCAAAATTAGAGGTAAAAGAAGAAGAAGTAAAGCTTTTAAAAGCTTCAAAAGGAGGCATGGAACGTTTGGGTGGAGGGCTGACAAGATCACCCCCAACCCTCTTTCTAGAAAGACTTCCTCCTGAAGGTCCACCTACAAAATAGATACAATCATGTAAATACAGTAAAATCAAGAATACATCATCAACAAAGTAACTTAAAGTTTTATACCAGGAGGAGAAGTAGAACATTCCTTCTCAAAGAAGTCACCCATAGCCTTGTCACTCTCCTCTTCAGTGGGTAGGGAGGAGAAGGCACGAAGAGCTGTACCATCAATGCCAATATTTTGGCGCTCAGGGGAGAAAGAAATCCTCCTAGATGGAGGGGAAACATGAAAGGTACCTTCCGCTTGCTCTTCCAAGACTTCATCATGTAAAAAGGGTTTACGGGATTGGCGTTGTCCAAGCTTCTCAAGATCCACACCATGCTCTCCCAAAGACCCATAGCTGTAACAACAATAAAGCATATTAGCAAACAATAAATTTTCATCAAGCAATAAAAGAAAAAGAAAAACAAAATAAACTCATACATTTCCCAGTCGACTCATCAACTAAGGTAGGGGCATCTCCTTCCCAATCCTGGCTAATCTTGGCAACAACCAAAATAGCCTCACATTTTGCGTAACTCTTATATGGGACAGACACTTCTCTTAACATATCAAGATGCTTTTTGTTGACCATATGTTCAGCAGGCAATACATTATTTTCCTAACAAATCGGGAACATTCTTTCTTATTACTGGTATCTCGCGTCCAACCAAGCAAAACAGGCTTGTCCGAAGGAATAAATGTGGCATCAACAAAAAATAATGGAAGCGCCAAAACTTGATGGTACCGGGAGCATGAGTTATCAGTTTAGCATACTCTGCCTAGCCTTAACAGTAAACCAATCTCCAGTTTAAACAATCTAAAACACTTCCTAAATAGGTAAAGTGAACGAGGAAGTGCAAGAGCAGCAAGAATCATCTCAAAGGTCAATATCTTCCCAGCACCAACTGTTGCATCTGAGCAACACCTATCTGATAATAAGCTAGAACCTTGAGATAAAACTCAGTCAATGGAAGCCTAACATTAGAAGAGGTGAAATAAGCCCGATAAAGGGCAACCTTGCCAGGAGGAGGCGATGGGCTCTTTGATCCTGGTGGGTAAAACGGGATTGTATTTGGATAAGCAGGGATGAGAAGAAATCAGTTTTTTCAATAAAAAGCACTAAGGCGGGAAGGTGCCTCGTCTACCCTAGGTTGAGAAAATCTCTCATCATCTAAATCATCCCCGTAAATTACCTCATGATCATTTGTTCCTTGGCTATCCACTCCATGGTTACTACTACCCTCCGACATAATAAAGTGTCTAATTCTTTGAAAATCAAAGCAAGAAGGGCCTGGCAAAAAAGGGACAATCCTAAATAAGTCTCAATGGCATAATAAAATGCATGCATATATATAAATATATATATATATAATATATTTATATATCATAAATAAATCATGAATATGTCTACATATTAATATATGTACGTCGGCTAAACAAATTACAAGTTTCCATCACAAAAACTAGACACAACTCCAATACAAGGCATATGCATAAATTCTCATATATATGCATATATTATTTTTTAAACTACAAGGCTACTGGAGTATTATAATCCTAGCAAAATGAAGTTACACTACATAGGTGTACAAGCATACTGGGTATATATATTAAAATAATAATATAATAATAATAATAATAATAATAATAAGATGCAAAACTCGAAAAAATTGGCAAATTTGAATACATATGTAAACAGTGGAATGCATACCTGGAAATCCAAAATCAGGATAAAGGTACAACCTTAATGCTGCTGTCTAGACAAAGAGCAAAGTCTCACCTTGTTGATAATCAAGAATTACTCCCAAAAAAGGAAAGAGTTCCTATTAGAAAGAAAAAAGAAAGATATAAAAATGAGTTTACATACAAAAGGATATATCACCTGTTATATGTAAAACTGGGGGGATTTGATCGTATATAGGTATCACAAGCCTAAACACTAATGTTAAACCATTGGGTAATGGCAGTTAAAGATGGGCTCGAAACAGGAATGCTCGAGTTACAAGAGCAATACCCACACACACGAGTTAAAAGATCTTCAAATCATAAAGAAGAATACCCGATTTATATACTTCTAACAGATAGGCTCGAGAAAAGGGCATGAGATATAACTATATATTCTCGATCTATACATATATAATCTATAAAAAATCTGTAAAGATAAAGATATACGCTCAATCTATGTATATATATTATAATTAGATATATATACTTGACATGTATATGAGAAATACGTGCTCGATATATATATATATATATAAATGCTCGAGATCAATACCCTGTCCATAACAAAGAGAGGCTCGAGTATCAAAGAAGGAAGTGCTCGACTTACATATAATAAAAGGGCTCGACTTACATATAATAAAGAGGGACTCGAGATATGACAAGGGAGGAATGGCTCGAAATGCAACAAGAGGCTCGAGATGTGACAATCACAAAGAAGGCCTGCTAGGCGAGGCCCTGTTCTCGATTTACAAGGCTCGAGATGTACCCCAAAGTTTTTATATGTCAATGCTCTTTTACTTTTGTTTGTTGCTCGAGCATATCAATTACCCCGCTTGCTCGAGTATATCAATATGGAGGCGGGCAGTCATATTTAACCTAATGGGCCAGGATGGGCTACTCTTTTCCTATGATGCTCGGGCTAGATAAATGTATGTGTTGCTCGAGCTAAGTGTCCTTCGCGATAATACCTTGCTCTAGTGTTTGTTGCTCGAATTAAATGTGGTATGAGATGCCACTGTATACTAAATGGCTGTATCAATTAAGCCTTTTAACATTACATAGCCATACTTATCTCTTTTAATGGATGAATTATGCAGTTCAAATTAGGCTCGAGATGTGTTACTAAAAGCATGATACTCGAGTACTCTCTTATCCATATATATTTTATGTAGCTAAGTATGTTATGTGTTATTTATGTAGTCTAGCATATTACATATATAATATAACATAATATTCATGGAAAGCTACAGTCATTACGACAAAAGGAAACTGGAAAATTAGAATCCTCGAAAGTATTTGTCACCATTCCAATATACTCCTATAAAACCTCAATTGAATGCCTGTCAAACAACACATTCAATTCATATTCAATACTTACAATCAATCAGGATTCAATCATAACAATCAAATAATATCATATTATTACTCAATCATTCCACCTTAAACTCGCCAAGAGTTTGTTAGGTTTGCACTGATTTTTCAGGAGAGTAATGATTGCGTAATAACCCTTATTTGTCACTGAGCTAATTAATTTAGGTTCAAACAAGTTAGTAATTACTATTAAACGACCGATTTTGTTTATTTTCATAAAAAAAAAAAACTTGGAGTTAAAAAACACTATAATTATATGAATTACATACAACTCATCAAAATTTTCAAAAGGGAAAGAAAAATTCAAATTTGATTACTTGCTTTTCTGGTTGAGTACTCAGCCCACGAGTAAAACCAAAAAGTCATTCCATTTCCACCTTTTTACCACATACAAATCCAAAACAATAATAACAATGACATATGCAACACTCATCTCATGAAGCCAAACATCCTAATATCTTTCCTTAGAAAAACAAGAATTATTATCACCTCACACATGTTTATCATATCAACCACACCCTCACACTCACTACCCATACAATTTTTTCATCCTTTCTTTCTTTATACGTATATATAATGTACATAAAAATATCAATCATTTCCTAAATTTACTCATTCTCGTATCTTCTATTTATAGTATACACCAAGGCACTAACCTTCATTTTCCTTTTTCCTTAAACCAACATATCCTTATATATACACAAAAAAAAAAAAAAAAGTCTTTTTGAGTGTCACACAATAATAAAGTAAGTAGTAGTGTAAGTATAACCAAAAATGGGAGATGATAAAAGAGATGATGGTGAATATTTTTTAGAAGAAAATGATGATGATGATGATGAAGAAGCTCAACAACAAGACGAAGACTATGATGATAATATGAAGATGATACATACAAGATTTTGAAGATAATGATAATCAAAGTTGTAACTCTTCTCATTTTTCATCTCACCAATGGCCTCAAAGTTACAAGTAATAAGTCTCACCTTTTTTTTTACTACTCTTTTTTCTTACTAGTCTTTTTTCTATATATATGTAGATTTTGTAATAATTATAGTCATTAAGGCATGTTTCTATTTCTACTCGTTTACTTCGAATGTATTGCATTAAGAATGTTTAAGATATAATAATTGGCGGTTATTTTTGTTTATTATAGTTTAAAAATAAACATGAAATTTGACTAACTCTTAACTATTAAATATTTTTATAGACAATTATTTTCTAACGTATCCCATAACAAAATCCGGAATTCTTTTTTTTTTTAATTTTTTTTTTGTGATGTGTCCGTGTTTATGGTTGTGTGTCTGAAAATGATACTAAGGAATAAATAGTACAAGATTGAGAAGAAGTACTTTTGAAATTTGAAACATACATGTTTTCTAGTATATTCTTTCTACTTCTAGTACATGTGTTTAGAAAGTTAACAATTTTTTTTTTTGTAAAGTTAGTTTCGATTTAGACGTGCAGGAGACAATTTAACTAGCGATTTGCTGGACCTCCACCCCCTCCTCATGGAAAATACCTTGAGATGAGAAACCCATGACTCGAACCCAGCCCTGTGAAAAACTCACCTCCGGGGCCACATAATAGATTTAGAACATACTGGCAAAAAGTTAACAATTATAAGACTCAGAAAAAGGTAATATATTCATCTATTGTTATTTTACTTTATGAATCTCTCTTTTTCTTTTTTTTTGATATTTTATCGCATTC
>NW_025215716.1:0-17745 GCF_010389155.1 Erigeron canadensis | reverse complement strand
CGTACATAACATCCAATCACCGTTTAAGTGTTCCACGACACTTTATAAACTTGATTCTATGTTCTTGTACCTGTAAAACAATAATATATAAACACACACATAATCAAACACATACAGATATAATATAGAAGTCCAAACGTAATCTAATATCAACACAAGTTCTTATTTAAATGATACAAACAAGTCCTAAAAACATAAACAATAATCAAATCTAGTTGCGATTGTCACACGAATCTGCACCTACAGACTCCCCTTGACGATTGCAACTAGATCTTTAAAGTTTTCAAAACTTGAACTTTAAAATTATCCGTTAAACAAAAGTTGATGCTATTCGCATGAATTCTCTCTTGCAAACAATGAGCGAGAATGTTGCGATAGCGTCTTTCCTCAACTCTCCAAAAATCCACAGGAGCAAGGTGTATCCAAAAGTCTTCTTTGATCACCTCTTGACAAATTGACAACTTGCATTGGGATGTACATGCGTAGCAACATTGTTTCTGTGAATCATCAACAAAACATCTGTGCTTCGCCTGACTTGATATCTATCTGCCAAAATGTAATTTTCCGTCAACATGTCTTGATCCCATCTGATAGCGGGAACCTTCTTAACACATTTAATTCTTCTCTGGACAAAACGAAATGCCATCTGGATTCTTAATCTTCTTTCAAAGGTGTTGGCTTTATCACCTTTTTTCTGGCTTCAGACCTCTATCACTGAAATACTTAATTCTTTCATCTCTGAATCTATTCCAGTAAATCTGCAAGTCCATTGCTCTGAAGATTAACGAACCAGTGTCTTCCCAATCTATCATATCTGAATCATGAGAGAATGGAAAGTCTTCGACTTATTGACATATACTGGCAACCCTCCTTCTCTTGATAATAAACAATTTGATTCTGTGATCATAGAACCAACCTTGAATCACTGAGAAGTATTTGGTGCATCCTTGTCTGAGACATATTCCCAAAACATTGAGGTTTATACGTATCACGTATCAAAACCAGTATGTCCTCTATAACCTGGAATTAGTCTATCAATAATAAACTCATGATCTTGCTCCACCGGAGGTATATTAAATCTTCAAGGTCAACCTCTCGTGTAGCATCTATATTCCAGTATAAATTAAAAATATTGTTATGTCCTTCATCGACTATGTTTGATTGGATTAAGATTGAGATGTTCTACTTGAGCTATAGGTTCAACTTGAATGACTTCATCTTCATTAAAGACACGATCAAAGTCATAAGGTATCTCAAGCAACCTTTGTCTATCAGCTTCCGAAGTAATGAACTCTCCTTCTTCAAAATCTTCATCATCGATACTTTCTAGATCTTCTACAATATCAAGATCATCCAATGCACCTATTGTTTGAAGCTTATTTGCAATTCAAACGATTACACATAACAAGATAAAGAACATAAATCATAAGTCAAGACATAATAAAATAGTATAAATACATTAAAAGAAATTAAAATAAATAATATATATCATAAATATAATGTAACAATACATTAATATTTATCTTATAATCTTTATCTATTTTAACTTTCAACAATAATATTATATCATAAATATAATGTAACACATACATTCATATTTATCTTAATCATTATTTTCATTACTCGAGTATTTTAAAATTACACTGTCAATATGTTAACCAAACCGGACAATAATTCTTTGATAATTATTCTAAGTTGAATAACACTTTGATTAACACTCTAAACTGTTACTATAAATAAGTTATAACTCAACATAATAAATTAATAGCACTAAGGTTCATAATCCGAATCTGAATCCGAATCTGACTCTGACTCTGAAGATGTATGAGCTAACCCTGATGTTCTTTCATTTGATCCCTAAGTGATCCTGGATCATAATAATCAATAATCCATAATCTCAGCTCTAGCTCTCATATGATCTTGTGGATCATATCACATCTCTTTTCTAGTCTTTGCACAATTAAAGGGTGCAAATCTGACTCTGTAGAAGCATTGGTAGTAGAAAACAGTCTTAGTTGACTCACTATCTGAGTAGATTTCCTTTGCATTTTCTTTTTCTTATGATTATGAGGATCATCACTATCTCCCTTTCTATTCTATCAGAAATAGAATCGGAGTTACCTGAATTGGAATCTTCCCCATCACATTGTTATCTGGATCATCAGGATTGCATCTGGAGTTGTCATCACAGCTTTGCCTTTATCTTGAATCCCAGAAGTACTAGCACCAGCTGTACCAGCAATCTCTGACTCTCTTTGTCTTGATGACTCCCCTGAATATCAGCAGTCTCTGTATCCATAGCAGCATCATCAACATCTGACCTTGACCCTGATTCTCGCTCTGGCACCTGGTTGTGTTTGATCTGAACTTAAGCTGGATCTTGATCTTCATGATCATCATCTTTAGTCTTCTTTGCAAGCTCATCATCTCTACATCATCTCCCCCCTTGAGCCAAGAATTGGTCAAGTCTAGATCCAAGAGAATGAACAAGAGCTGTCATAACGTCCATCTCATCCTGATGCTTAGCAGCTTGGAGCTTTAGCTGACTCTGCAAAGCTGTAACCCTCATCTCCAACATCTTCTTTTCTGAAAACAAACGACTCAACTGCACTGAACAAGTACAGATGGACGTGAAGTAGAAGCAACGTCAGAGTAGAACTGAGGGGGCATCGCAACTTCAAACGAAGGCATACGAGCACTAGTAGTTCCTGTGGGAGGCATCTGTGGTCTTTGCAGAGGAGCCAAACAGACGTCTCATAACAGTAGAAACAGGAACTGTAGCCTGAATGGGAGCAGACGAAGGTCTAGGAGCAACAAGTGTCGAAACTGTAGACTCCGGAACAGCAGGAATCGTAACAGTGGTAGCTTCAGTGACAACTTGTGCGCGAGAACCAATTCCCTTATAATAAAACTTTGGTCTCAACCTTCTCTCCCAACACTAACACCAGCAGCAGTAGAAGCAGACACAGATGCAGGAACCTCAGAGATAGAAGCTCTTAAAGCAGCAACCACTGGAGTATCACCAACAACAGGTGCATGAGACCTCTCCATGGCTTCAGTGTATGCAGCGAATTCTCTATCAACCTCAGTCTGAGATCTTGCATGTCTTCTTCTTTGCTTCGGCAGTCTTTCTTCTCTTTTCTTCTTCCGAGTCCTCAACAACATAACCGGGACTTCAGAAGGACCAGCAGTAACATCAACTGGAGCAGAGGTAGAAATAGAAACCCCAGCAGATGTAGATACAAGATTTGTAGGATCATCTATATCCTCCAAGAGAGCATCCATATCAGAATCATGCTCTAAATCACCAGCATACAAAGAAACATTGTTGAGTCCCTCAAAATGATCAGCTTTTCTTCTTGAGGAGCATCCTGAGCCTGATCATCATCACCAGCAGCAGCACCAGCTTCTTCATCCTCCCAACCTTGTCGAGGTGCGACATAGTTAGGGTTAAGCAAATGTCCGAACAAAGATGGATTATCAACCTCAATCGGAACATTTCTTCCCGACAAGTGCTTCAAACTTTCAGCAAATGCCTTATAAGTAGACGACCTAGATTGAACGTAGGACCGTCAAATGGCAAATCAGCTGCATAGTGACGAATGATAATCATCACAAATCTTGGAAACAGAAAGAATTTCTTGTCTGTACCAAATGACCTCAACTGCCTCTCCAAGTTATCAAAAATGTACTGAGAGAAGCTGTATGGCTTGTTCAGCACTAAGGCAACCATCTGAGAAGCGTTCTGAATATTCATCTGGTCATAGCCTGTACTCCTATGACTAATGGCCTCAACAAATAGTAAGCAAGAAGCTTCCATTTGCCACGTAGATGATTCCTGAAGTATGGGTGAGAAATAGCTCCAGTATACCCCAAACGACGTAGAGCACCGTCGCAAAATTCCTCAGAGAATTCAGTCGGACCTTGCTCTATGGCGACATCACCTAAGTGTAAAATAGTCCGTAAGTCTCCAGTAGAAAAAGAGAATGAACGTCCCCCAACAGTAGTGCGTATGTATGTATGAGCACCCATCTGCACCGAACGGGCTGAGTTCCAAAACTCTCTAATGAGACTTATCACCAACGGAGGATTCTCTGTCACAGCAAATGGACACGAGAACGTGCAAGAAATTGAAGGACACCGTGAAACTCTGCATTGCACCCCGTCTGCGTAATGCTGAGATCGAGTGCAACATTGTGCTCCTTGACGAACACATGAGCATTATTACCTTGTCCTGCCATACCTGCACAAAAACAGACAAAAACGACAAGAAAAACTTGTTAGAATAAACGAAAATTAAAAATAGGTTTTGGTCGACTGCTTCGTGATGACGTCATCACGAGGAGTTTTCCCTCGTCGTGACGTCAGCACGAGCCAGTATGAAACCCAGAACACGAAGCACAAAAAACATCTCCATATGATGTTAAAATCGATCAAAAACATCATCTTGGACTTGTTTATGGTTCGTGTTATGCCCAGAAAACAAAATCGAAACGAATTCGATGAACAGGAAGTTGGTTCGTGTTCTTCGTGTGAATAGTGACCGAAACACAATTTCTTTGATTAATCTTGATTTAACACTTGTTTACTTAAATTTTTGTTAGATTTAACATGTTTAAACATTAATTAATCTAAATTTATGTCCAATTTAAGTCCAAATCATCAAAAATCAAAGATCAAATCTTGTGGTTCGTCCGAGTTACTGTTCACGCAAGGCAAAATCAAAATTTGGGCATTATAACGACATTAAATCGTTCAAATCCATAGTTAAATCATCAATAATCTATCCTAGATCAAGTATTTACCAACAAACTAGGATGATTAATATGAAAAGAAGGTGAAATCAATCGAAAAGTAGACGAATGAATAGTAGCACGAGGAAGAAGTGATTCGTGTGATTTACTTAGGGTTAATTCGATTAATGGTAATTAATGAATAATAATAACCCATATATATATCCGAATCCACATAGGCCGGGCCGAACACGGAGTTCGTGAACTTCGTGATGACGTCAGCGCGAGGCATGCTAACGTCAGCACGAGGTGATTCGAATTTCCAGATTTTAAACCACCTAATCTCCATTCCTTAGCCAAATTTCGCGAATTTTCCATAAATTTAAACAAGGAAAAATTCTAGAAATTCCAGAAACATAAACCTGTAGATACTCGTTACTAAAACCTGTATCTACTCGAATATGCTATCAAAAATCATCCGTACTAACTTGTCATCTCAATAATGTATCAAATAAATCTTACATTATTATCTTGACATAAAAACGATCATTTCTTCATTGATGTTTAACTCAAACAAATACATAGCATTTAATGTAAGTATGTATTACATCATATCAACAACCTATCATATTACATCTTAGGTTGTGATCTTGATAATACAACTATAACCTATCACACTAAGTCTTAGGTTATTAAAGCAGATCATCCTTGTATCACTTGTAATCTTTGTAGAAGCAATTTCTGAACACCTTTTGTTGTCCGTTGCAATGCAATTCTATGGGCTGACAAACAAGCGAAAACAATTCTGCCTTCAATCAAACACTTTAAAACTTTTGATGCCAATTTCATTTAAAATGAGTTTATTATCTGTAACCTGCACACTTAACAAACTTCATCAATCCATCAAAATCAATCAAAGCATCATCAATATGCAAAACAAAAAAAATAAAATCTAAGGCAAGTCAAATCTTTGTCAAGCATACTTATCCACCAAAAACAATTGAAATTTTAAAAATTTAATTGAAACACATTCAAAAATATTTTGACTTTTCAATTTTCAAAACATTTCATTTCCTAAATTAAACAACTTATGTATTAATTAGAAAATCCATCTTTTAAACATTTATACCATAAGCAACAAGACTTATATAATTCACTAAGAATTATAACTTTAATGCTTATCACGTGCAATAAGAATTAGTTTGACACACAAACTGACACTTATTACAAGAATAAAGAGAAACAAAATAAAATAAAAATAAACTAAGCTACTTTATTTATTTACAAGAAATTCTAAGTTTCTGCAGATTAGATCAGATTAGCATTTACATAAGTCTGCAAGTGAGAAATAATTCTCTTATTATTAGTTATGAACAGTGATTCAACCACGATTACCGGTATATTTGTCCTCTTAAACACTCGGTACTTCCAGTTTCCTTTGAGTTATGACACTTTCGACATACCCTGGCCAAGGACAGTCACCATGTAACCCGAGTAGCCTAATGTGCCATTGAATAGTTTGCGAACTTATGTGACCCACATTCAGATATACTTCCGTAATCGATACAAGCACTAAGATAACAAAAATTCAATGTATATTCAAAAACATCCTTAACAAATCATGAGACACTTGATAACTGAATTTAATTACTTTGTGATTTCACTTATTTGCTTTTGCATTTCATTATTTATAAGGAACCCGTGATTTTCTATGAGATCCATGTAGCGAACTTTCTGACAACCTATCCCAAGTAGGAAGCTTTAGGTAGGCTAGGTATACAAAGACACCCAAGGACATACTTGTCCGAATCTCAAAGACCACATTAGCCCCTTAATTAACATTCATTTCATTTGCATAAACATCATCACATTTAGCTTTCATGCTCATGATTGGTAGAGATTTTTGCCTATACATTGAACAAATCTTATAGTAATGCTAGATCTTTCACAAAATTTAAGGACTAAATCAATTCATTTCTGAAAAGCAAGCATTCTTAGCCATATAGCTGAATATGTTTCTCACAAGAACATTGTATAATTTAAGTTCAGATTAAGGAAACCTTACTACTTTGTGTCTACCAATATATCCCAAATTGTAATCACTGAACTAAGTAGTTATATTACGATTAAGCAGACTTAAAAGCTAAGTATCCTCACTTCTAATCATCTGACAGCATTAACTTAAATCTCTCTATATTTTTGTCATTTTCTCATTTTTCACATTTTTATGGTTTTTATGACACTAAGAACTCTTTTTGTATTTTTATGACTCTAGCTATTTACAGACACAAACTTACAAAATTAGTTCTTTGAGAGATTTAATATGAATCAGCATTCTTCATCCCATTAAGAGGAATTAACTTCTCAAATCGAGCCTTATCAAATGCTTTGGTATACAGATCAGTTAAATTATCATCGGTTATAACCTTTTCCAAATGAATTAATTTCTTTTGGGCACAATCACGCAAGAAATGATGCCTAATATCAATATGCTTGGTGATCTTATGCACGACAGAGTTATTTGTAATGTCTATAGCTGACTTATTTTGTCTATTCTAATAGGAGTATCAAGAAAATCCATACCGTAGTCACGAAGTTGTTGCTGAATCCATAATACCTGGGAACAACAGCTACCAGAAGCCATATACTCTGCCTCACATGAAGACTGAGCAACACATGTCCGCTTCTTGCATTGCCACGATACTAATCTCCCTCCTAACAACTGACAACCTCCAGTTGTAGACTTTCTGTCATTGTTACAACCGCCAAAATCTGAATCAGTATATGCAACAAAATCAAACATTCCTCCCATTGGATACCATAGACCAAGCCCTTGGTTTCCCTTAAGATAACGTAGAATACGTTTTGCTGCAGTCAAATGTGACTCTTTCGGACTAGCTTGAAATCTAGCACAAAGACAAACAGCGAACATAATATCTGGACGCGAAGTAGTCAGATACATCAATGAGCCAATAATAGCACGATAATAAGTTGCATCCACAAGTTCATCTTTCGGATCAAGCACTCCTAAACCACGATTTTGCTGAATAAAAGTACCATATGTCTTGGACTCTAGCATTTGAAACCTCTCGAAGATGTCATCGACATACTTAGACTGGTGAATAAAGAATCCATCTTTCCGTTGATCTACTTGTAGTCCGAGGAAAAATTGTAATTCCCCCATAGCACTCATTTCAAATACATTTTCATGCTCATTTCAAACTCTTTGCACATCTTTATATTAGACGAACCAAAAATGATATCATCCACATAAACTTGTACAATCAGATAATCTCGCTTCTTCCATTTGATAAATAATGTGCTGTCTATTGATCCTCTTGTAAATCCATTTGTCAACAAATGTGTCAACAATTTTTCATACCACACTCTAGGTGCTTGATGCAATCCATAAAGAGCCTTATCCAAACGATATGCTCTTCTTGGAGAGTTCGGATCTTCAAACCCCGGTGGTTGGTAAACATACACTTCTTCTTTAACTTCCCCGTACAAGAAGACACTCTTAACGTCTAACTGATACACCTTTATACCTTTGAAACTTGCAAAAGCTAAAAATAACCTTATAGCTTCAATCCTAGCAACTGGTGCAAAAGTTTCGTTATAGTCATATCCTTCTCGTTGTGCAACCCCTGAACAACCAAACGAGCTTTATTTCTGGTAACGATCCCTTTGTCATCTCGTTTGCATTTATATACCCAACGAGTTCCAATTGGGTCTTTACCTCTAGGCACATCTACTAACTCCCAAACTCCAAGTTTTTCAAATTGAGCTAATTCTTCTTGCATAGCTTCAACCCAACATGGATCTCGAAGTGCTGCCTTAACATTCTTAGGTTCTACTTGTGAAATGAAACCAGAATATAAACACTCAGTTATCAATCCAATGTCTTTCACGTCACAGAACAAACTAGGTAAATCCTTATTCAACTGATTTCTAGTTCGAACAGGTTTCGTAGCATTTCCAAGAATATTTTCAACAGGGTGATCCTTATTAATTCAATATTGAGGAACCGAATCAACATTCAGACTTTCTCCTAAATTTGTTCTAATCTGAAACTCAGGTGAGCTGAAATCATCTTCCGATTCTTCAGAAATAGGATCATCATCAGGCAGTGTAACCTTCGATGGAGTAGGTGTTGTAGTGTTCTCGGGTTCATCATCATCTGAATCTGGTGTCTTATCCTTGTCCTTACCATTTTCATCAATATCAGTAGTAGACTGAACATTGGTTGGAGTAGTATCGACATTCCGAGTAGGCGTAGATATAGGAGTATTATCCATGTGATCTCTTAAAACAATCACATCATCAATTGTCTCAGGATCTAAATAAGAATCAGGACCATGTAGTGAACTAAACACACTATCATAATCGAAGTTTTTGCCACATCCAGAATGTATAGCGGGCTTATGACTGACAATCTTGACATTTGTTCCCAAATCAACTTTGTCGGTCTGTTTGTTGTAAACCCGTCGAATTGATGTTCCCGGTTTATAACCCATGAGAAATCCCTCTTCAACCTTTGAATCAAACTTTGACTGAGGTAGATACTTCAAGAAAGTACACGGTACACCAAATGGTTCAACATTCTGTAAATTTGGTTTCTTCTTATGTAGAAGCTCATAACATGTCTTATTATGACGCTCAACTACGATAACCCTATTTAAAATATGACAAGCTGTATTCACTGCTTCCACCCAAAACATAGTAGGAAGCCCTGAATCTGCAAGCATAGTTCTGGCTGTCTCGATTAGAGTCCTATTCTTTCTTTCAGCAACTCCATTCTGTTGTGGTTCATACGGAGAACTGTATTGATGTTGAATTCCCTTCGACAAACAAAAGACATCCATCACATTATTCTTAAATTCAATTCCATTGTCACTCCTGATTCTCTTAACATGAACTCCATAAATATTTTCGGTTTCGACAAAGAGATTTATCAAAATCTGCGGAGTTTCGTCTTTCGACTTAAGAAAGAATACCCATGAGAATCTCGAGTAATCATCAGTAACCACCAAACAGTAATACATCCCACCAATACTTCTTAAATTTACTGGACCAAATAAATCCATGTGAAGTAACTCGAAAGGATTGGCAATAGAATTTCTTGTTTCGGTTTATGGGCAGACTTTTGCTGTTAACCTTTCAGACAAGTTACACATTTGTCTTCCATTCCAAACCCTTTCATGGAACGCCTTCAACCAAACCATGTTTGACAATGTCATTCATCTTTCGGAAATTGATATGTCCCATTCTTTATGCCATAGTAACGATTCAGATTCGTTTGCTTTTGATAACAAGCAAACAAACTCCTCTGGATTATCAACACCTAACACAAGGCCATAGATGTCTCTCTTCCTAGGAGCTTTCAGCAGAATCCAGTCTTCAGGAATAACATATCCTGGTTTCAATATAAGTGCTTCTTTCTCATTAAAATGGACAGTATTACCCTTGTCACAAATCTGAGAAACACTTAATAAATTATGTGATAACTGTTCCACATAATTGACTTTCTCCAGCGTAATCTTCCCATTGACAACATCACCTTGGCCCGAGATGTTGCCGCCCTTGGGACCAGCGAAACTAACGTACGAACCATTTACATCTTCAAAGTTGGACAAAACGTTCTTGTCCCCTGTCATGTGCCGAGAGCATCCACTATCAACATACCAAAGACTAATAGGCTTCCTTGGTTCTCCCTGCACATTAGACGATAAGATGGTTAGTTTCTGAAGGGAACCCAAATCTTTTGAGGTTTAGGTTTGCCGAATTCATCTCTAATGATTAATTCGGTCCAATATCCATCGCTCTTAATGGAGCCTTGGATGAAGATGGTGTCATAGACTGTTTCTTAGGTGAGGTGAAACAAGTCTTATGAGGAGAATTCCTTGGTGAGAAAGTACCAAATCTAGGTTGACTCCCTAATCGATCGTAGAATTTAAACGAACTATTAATTCTAACAGGAGGGGATCGATTTTGTTGAGTCATCTTCCTAGGTGAATTACTCCTTTGAGGTGTACGAGAACGACTCGGACTTACACTACTAAAAGTAGTATTCTGTGAAGGTCCCTGTCGTTTTGGAGTTTTAGATCTATTGACACTTTTCCTTTGATTTGTAGCAATAGACTCTCCATATGAAACATTTCTAAGTAACTTAACATAATTCTGTGCATTTTTATTATCTGGATGCCTTTTTGCATACTCCTCATAATAATCCTTTTTATATGCACTCATAAACATTGGTGAAGTTACTTGTTCAACTAGTTTACCCTTCCTGTTAGTATTAGAAACATCATTAACATCCTTTGACTTGACTTGACTGTCATTCTTAGGATTCTTGACCTTCCTATTTGGACATTCAATAGCTATATGGCCTTTCTCACGACAAGTATAGCATTTCTTTACTTGCTGTTTTCTAGATTGACCATTCTCTATTTCAGGGATTGGTATACCATACTCCTTCATTTCGTTTATGGTATCAAGCGTTTGAATCGCTTCTTCCATAATCATTATTGGTTTAAAAGGAGCATAATGTCTATCCTTATATGGAATTTGTTCAGCTAACCATTCTTCTTTATTTTCTACACACCAACTTTATCAATTATTGCTTTAGGTTTAATCCTATTTATAGATACTTCTTTATCATAAAACACTATATCACAGTTTTTCAAAGTATAGTATACTACTTCATCTGGATTAAAAACTGATTTAGTTTGTTGGTGATCTTGTAGAAGTAAATTGGAATCTTTAGACACATTACCTTCCTTTTCACGGATAACATTTTCATCAATTGAACTAGTTGAAGTTTCTTTTAGTTTCAATATTTATTGTTTTAATTCTGACACCATTCTACATACATCAATTATAGAAGATAAAGAATATGATACCTTCTGATCTACAGCCTTGCAATCTGCCATGTATGCAACAAAATCTTCGGTTGTCATACCTTCAGGTATCTCAAAGTTCTTCATCTGTTCTTCGATGCTCTGCATAGAAATGTCATCAACAGGATTTGATGACTCTTTCTTTCTTCAGATGCTTTTATTGCAGTCATTTGTTCACTCTCAGATCTTACTGTCTCAGCAACATTACATATATTCTTCTGTACTGTCTCAGATGCACTTTCTTCACTTGAGTATACAACATAATCAATCGTTGCGCCTACCTCATCATATAATTCTACCATATAGGCATGATTCGAGGTATCATCGGATTGTGTATCCCATTGATAAGTACCATCTGGATTTTGAACAACACAACAGCCTTTGAATCCGAAAATGGTGACGAAACAGGCTGCTGTGGGGTAACAGGATATGTAATCATTGCTTGTGTCTTATGATTATTTGGTGTAACACCGCCTTGATTATAATTCTAACGACCAGCAACAGTATTATCAATCCTTTTAGGCCTTTGACACTCTCTTTCAAAATGACCAAATCCATCGCAATTATAACATTTCACCTGGATTTGTCAAAACCTTTAGTACCATTACCTATAGGTCTACCAGTTCTTTGAGTGAACCTTCTGACTTTAATGGTAAGCATAGCAAGCTGCCATTGTAGATCCATTTCTTCCAAATCATCAGGATCTATTTGATTGTAATCCTCATCAATTACTGCAGGATCAGTAACCTTTCCCCCAATAAATGCTTCATGAGCATTACAAAAGGCTGAGTAAATACTCATTCTTCCCTCTGCAGAACTCATACTCATTGGCATAGAATGGAAAGATTGTGCATTGCTCTTAACATTTGAATTTGTATTGTCATAACCAACATATCCGGCAATACCATCAGCATCTACTATTGGTGAAGCTTCTGCACCACTTAGAAATGCATTGTTTGCTGAGCTGGAACTTGCTAAATGAACAGACTTAGCATGATATAAGGATGGATCTTGTGTAAAATCCGAGTGAGTATCCTTAATCCTTCTCTTCATATCTCTATTCTTTAGCTTAGAGACTACCTTCTCAAAATCCCATGTACTGTATTCCTGATCATCTTGAAGTTGATGAACATAATCAGTCCACGTTTTAGGCAGTGAATCCAGAAACTTATCAACAAGCTCAGTTTGAGGATAAACAACTTCAAAGTATGATAATTCAGTGGTTAGATGACTGAATCGAATAATAATCTCATCAAGAGATTCCCCTTTCAGTCCATTAAAGGCTTCATATTGACGCTTGAGAAGCTTGATACGATTTTTCTTCAAAGTTACATCACCCTCACAATATCTTTCGAGAGCATCCCATAAATCCTTTGAAGTTGTGTATTTTTTAAACAGATGTACACTATCTTAAGGCAATGCCATAGTTAGAGTTGACAAAGCCTTCCCTTCAACAGCGTATCTTTTACGTTCTTCAATAGGCATATCAGCATAAGTATACCTACTGATTACTCCGTTCTTCTCATATGAAGGCCAATCAAAACCTTGAGTTATTACTAGCCACATTTCCATGTCAGTGAGATGAATGTAGTCTTCAAAACGTCTCTTCCACATCCAATAACTTTCCATACGGAAAAGCTTTGGAGGTGTATTACCTCGACCAACCTCATGATCGTGCATGATCATCTGGCTGATTAGTAAGGCATTGGGTGAGTTTGCGGCAGCTGGTAAAGTCGTCATTTCGAATCTTTTGAATTCAAATAACACGAAAACACACTAGTTCGTGTGACACGAAGGACACGTGGCACGAAGTACACAAAGCACGAAGTCATGTGGCACGAAGTAGTATGACTTTCACGAAGTACACGTGGCACGAAGTAGAGCACGAAGTACTGCGTCACGACCTAAGTCACGAAGGGTAGTTCGTGTTGACGTGGCACGAAGTAAAACTAGGTCACATGAGTCACACGTGACACAAAGTCCACGAAGTGACAGAGACGTAAGCACGAAGCAAAACCAACCTCGTACTGACGTAAGCACGAAGTGTCACACGAAGGAGAGCACGAAGAGGCGAATTAATACGAATTTTGAACGAAATTTGCAATCAATAGCCAATCAAACGATCTTAAACCTTCTGGTAATCAACCTGGCTCTGATACCACTTGTAAGGTGCCCTATTGTTGCGTGGATCGTAATAAGACGTGATTCGTTATGTCAAGAGTGCGGAATCCTCTTGAGATAACTAGATTACTATTGCCTTTCGTTGATTAATAAGCAATTAACCAACCCAAGGAGATGCACAAGGCTTGTGGTTCGTGTTAGAGGCTACACGAAGGAACAATTAACCTTAGATCGTAAATTCGTAAATAACTCTCAAGAATTCGAAACCGATTCTTTTTTTTTCGTAGATTAGGTCTTGTATTTATACTAATTAAGTATTGGATCGTGTGGGCTTAGGCCTTAATTATGTATTAGGCCCGAAACAATTAACAACCGATCTGCCTCGTGCTGACGTCAGCACGAGGTTCATCCTACATGCTGATGACGTCAGCACGAGGGACGATCCTTTGTTTGACTTTGTTTGACTCGTACATAACATCCAATCACCGTTTAAGTGTTCTACGACACTTATAAACCTTGATTCTATGTTCTTGTACTTGTAAAACAATACATATAACACACAAACACAATACAAAACATATACAGATATAATATAGAAGTCCAAACGTAATCATTAAATATCAACACAAGTTCTTATTTAAATGATTACAAACAAGTTCCTAAAACATAAACTATAATCAAATCTATGTTGCGATTGTCACAACGAATCTGCATCTACAGAATTGGGTTCAATTTTGCTGAGAGAAAGTGCAACAAGACACTCGTTTACTGAAGTACGAGTAGTTACTCCAGCTTGTGGATCTCCAATAAGTTGATCAGTAGGATGATCTTTCAGCATACGTGACCATTTGCGATCATGAGGAAAAGGATCTTGTTGATGAATATCAACATCATCATCATTAAAACCTGAGTTTAGTTGAGAGATGGAATCATAGCTTGGTAGAACTGCTTCCTCGTAGGATGGATGATTGAAGTCAAGTGGCACATACACATTTGGAGTGTTCATCGGATTTGTTGTCTGAGTAAACTGGGTAGGTTGTTCTTGAACATTTACTTGAGAAGAATTATCAGGAGAGGGTGGTGAAGAAGAATCATTAGAAGAGGATGAAGAACTACTACTTGAAGAAGTAGCACCTTGCTCAGAAGAACTTGATGATGATTCATGATTGTTGTCAGGAACTGGATTATTTGTCTGAATTGGTTCAACGATGACTCGAGGTTCTTCATCATGAATCGGTTTAGAATTGTAGAATTCTTCAAAAAGAATATCTAATTCATCGCTTGTTGGAGTTGGAAACTTCTTGAATCTAGATGCTAAAGTAGAAGTCCTTGTAGAAGTACTTGAAGCACTTGCATCATTACTTGTTGGTAGCAAACTTTCTTGTTCAAAGATCATGCCCGACATCTCATCAAACCAAACATTCATTGATTCTTGAATTGTGTTTGTTCGTTGATTGTAGATTCGGTAGACAATTGATGTCTTGGAATAACCAAAAAAGTAACCTTCATCACCTTTCTTCTCGAACTTTCCAAGGTTCTCCCGATCATTCAAAGTATAACAAACACACCCAAAGATATGAAAATAGTTGATGTTGGGTTTGCGTTTGTTAACAACCTCATAAGGAGTTTTTTCGAAACGCTGATTGATGATGGACCGATTTTGAGTGTGACAAGAAGTGTCAACAGCTTCAGCCCACATATTTGATGGCAACTTGGAATAAGCAAGCATTGTCCTTGTTGCTTCCACTAGCGTTCGATTTCTCCTTTCAACGACACCGTTTTATTGTGGGGTACGAACCGCATAGAATTGGTGAGTAATGCCTTGGATTTACAAAACTCATTAAAAATGGCATTCTTGAACTCAGTACCGTTATCCGAACGGATGTAACGAACTGGTAGTTGAAGATTTACTTGAGTAGAAGTGATGAATCAATCAAAATCTGATTTGTTTCATCTTTGGATGCAAGAAACTTGACCCAAGTATATCTTGAATAATCATCAACAATAACCAAGATGTATTTCTTCCCATTACGGCTTTGTACTTTCATCGGCCCACAAAGATCCATGTGAAGCAAATGAAGAGATGCTAACGAATTTGGATATTTCTTCAGTTTATGAGAAGCTCGCTTAATCTTCCAACAGCACGAGAAGGACAGACATGCTCACTTTCATACTTGTAGTCTGGTAAGCCTTCAACAAGATGCTTGTTGACTAAAGTATTAATTGTTGGAAAATTTAGATGAGAAAGCCTTTTATGCCATAACAAGAATTCTTTGACGTAGCCTTTGAAATGAGACAAATATTATCGTTGGTTGGTTATCATCGAGATTGACGGTAAAAAGATTATCATCGCGGTCGCCACAAAGAATGTCAACTCCATCTAGAGTTTGGACTTTGCAAAGAGATTGTCGAAAAAGAACTTGAAGATTGTTGTCACAGAATTGTCCAGCACTGAACAAGTTATGACTTAATCCTTCAACATAATGAACTTTCTTGATGACAATTCCATTGCGTTCAATGTCTCCATAACCTAAGATAGGAGCGAAATTGTTGTTCCAAATCGAACAGTCCCAAGAATCGTTCGATAAAGTTCTTGAGCAATGCTTTATTTCCAGTCAGGTTTTGAACACCCGAATCGAGTATCCAAACACAGATGGTTATTTCCTGCAATCAAAGAAATTTAACCGATTTAGGTACCCATTGAAGACGGGTCCTTGTGTGTTAGTTAACACAGGCAGGGTATATAACTTAGGAATGCATACAACATGCTTTAGATCAACTAAGCATTAACAAGCACATTATCAACAAGCACATTTTGGATAAAAAGTACGAACATTCACAGGGAACTAAAGGTAACATGTCTACAAGCATTTACACCAACCACACGAGAACATGAATTAACATTGTTTACAAGCTCACAAGGCTTTGCCTTGGCATCATTAACATTGTCTAACAACGAGACTTAAAAGATGAATTGTTTGACTTAAAGAAACATTATTCTTCTTACTACCAGCCCTTCTCCTTTGCTTTTCTTCTTTTCTCAACTTTAGTGAACTTAGGTACTAATGACTTAGACCATTTAGTATCACTAATTATGCTCTTTCCAGTGAATTGACACTAAAAAATTAGAACGATGGGAATTACACACTTTCATCTTTGTTAGGAGTTTTGGAGGTGGGGAAATTTCATGTTTTCTTTGGTTTATCATGAGAAAACCATCCATATCTATCCCTATATCTAGTCGCACCATTTGATATATCCCTAGTAGCAAAACTGAGCTAGACTTAGATACCTTAGGTAAAGAACTAGATTGAGAGTTAGATGAAAACATTAGGATTGTCTTTCGGAAGTTTCACTTTGGTGTACTTTGTTCTGGGAGTGGTCTCAGCTTGTTCCTTTTTTGACATGTTAACCGGGGGTAGGACACTCTTTGGTTCAATTTTGACGAGTTTGGTCTTACTCGTTTCTTTGAATAAGTGAAGTTGGAGCTTGGAAATGGATTTTGAGGTTCGAATTTCTTTTTGTTTCAAATTTGATTTTGGTAGATTCAATCTTTTTCTCTGTTCCTGAATCAAAAAATGTTCTCCCTCCATGAATTATCAAAATCATCTCTAGTGAAATAATTTGAAAATTAAATTGCACTGGAGAGTGAATTGTTTTAGATTTTTCAAAGTTTTGAACAATTAGATCTTGGTGTCCAATTCAATCACGGGTAGTCTTGGAAATTAGGTCAACTTGAACTGACACATTTTTGGTCTCACTAGAAATTGAGTAAAGTATCAACACCTATACTAGCACTAAGCTTAGGGGGAACAGCTAACTCTTCAAGAGTATTGCATGCGAAACCTATAGAAGTACCATATCAAAATAAACTATGCGCAAGTTCGTCATAAGATAAATCAGATTGCACATAATCATCAGCTATAGAGGTAGCTGTATCTTGATAAGTACATTCAAGAGAATCAGTCAAGGTCTGAGTGGAGGAATTTGTA
>NW_025215715.1:0-17089 GCF_010389155.1 Erigeron canadensis | reverse complement strand
TCCAAAGCTTTTCCGTATGCAAAATTATTGGATGTGGAAGAGACGTTTGAAGACTACATTCGTCTCAGAAATGGAAAGGTAGCTAGTAATAACTCAGGGTTTGATGGCCTTCATATGAGAAGAACGAAGTAATCAGTAGGTATACTTATGCTGATATGCCTATTAAAGAAAGTAAAAGATACGTTGTTGAGGGAAAGGCATTGTTACTCTTACGGTGGATTGCCTCAAGATAGTGACAGTATTCAAGCTTCTCAAGCGTCAGTATGAAGCCTTAATGGACTGAAAGGGGAATCTCTTGACGAGATTCATTATTCGATTCAGTCATCTGACCACGAATTGTATACTTTGAAGTTGTTTATCCTCAAACTGAGCTAGTTGATAAGTTTCTGGATTCACTGCCTAAAACTTGGACTGATTATGTTCATCAACTTCAAGATGATCAGGAATACAGTAAGGGGATTTGAGAAGGTAGTCTCCAAGCTGAAGAACAGAGACATGAAGAGAAGGATTAAGACACTCATCGGATTTACACAAAATCCATCCTTATATCATGTTAAGTCTGTTCATTTAGCAAGTTCCAGCTCAGGAAATAATGCATTCTAAGTGGTGCAGAAGCTACACCAATAGTAGATGCGGATGGTATTACGGATATGTTGCTTATGACAATACAAATTCAAATGTTAAGAGCAATGTACAAATCTTTCATCTATGCCAATGAGTATGAGTTCTGCAGAAGGAAGAATGAGTATTTACTCAGCTTTTGTAATGCTCATGAAGCATTTATTGGGGGAAAGGTTACTGATCTGCAGTAATTGATGAGGATTACAATCAAATAGATCTGATGATTTGGAGAAATGGATCTACAATGGCAGCTTGCTATGCGTACTATTAAGTACAGAAGATTCACTCAGAGAACTGGTAGACCTATAGGTAATGGCACTAAAGGCTTTGACAATCCAAGGTGAAATGTTATAATTGCGATGGATTTGGTCATTTTGCAAGAGTGTCAACGACCTAAGAGGATTGATAATACTGTTGCTAGCCGTCTCAAATTAAAATCAAGGCGGTATTACACCGAATAATCATAAGACCCAAGCAATGATTACATATCATATTACTCCACAAAAGCCAGTTTCGTCACCATTTTCGGAGTCAAAGGCTGTTGTATTCAAATCCAGATGGTACTTATCAATGGGATACACAATCGATGATACCTGAATCATGCCTACATGGTAGAATTATATGATGAGGTAGTTGCAGCGATTGATTATGCTGTGTACTCAAGTGAAGAAATTGCATTGAGATAGTACAGAAGAATATGTGTAATGTTGCTGAGACAGTAAGATCTGAGAGTGAACAAATGACTGCAGTAAAGCATCTAAAGAAAAGGAAAAGTCATCAAATCCTGTTGATGAAATTTCTATGAAGAGCATTGAAGAGCAGATGAAGAACTTGTGATACCTGAAGGTATGACAACTGAAGACTTTGTTGCATATATGGCAGATTGCAAGGCTGTAGATCAGAAGGTATCTTGTTCTTTATCTTCTATAATTGACGTATGTAGAATGGTGTCATATTTAAAACAAGAAATGTGAAACTAAAAGAAAATTCAACTAGTTTAATTGCTGAAAATGTTATACTTAAAAAGGAAAGTAATGTGTCTAAAGATTTGATTTACTTCTACAAGGTCACCAACAAACTGAATTAGATTTTAATCCAGATGAAGTAGTATACTACACATGAAAGACTGTGATACAGTTTTTTATGATGAAGAAGTATCTATAAATAGGATTGAACCTAAATCAAGAATTGATAAAGTTTGGTGTGTGGAAAATAAAAAGAATGGTTAGCTGAACAAATTCCATATAAGGATAGACATTATGCTCCTTTTAAACCAATAACAAATATGGAAGAAGCAATACAGACGCTTGATACCATAAATGAAATGAAGGAGTATGGTATACCAATCCCTGAAATAGAAATGGTCAATCTAGAAAACAACAAGTAAAGAAATGTTATACTTGTCGTGAGAAAGGCCAAATAGCTAATGAATGTCCAAATAGGAAGGTCAAGAATCCTAAGAATGACAGTCAAGTCAAGTCAAAGGATGTTAGTGATATTCCTAATCTAAAGGGAAGGGTAAACTAGTTGAACAAGTAACTTCACCAAAGTTTATGAGTGCATATAAAAAGGATTATTAAGAGGAGTATGCAAAAAGACATTCTGATAATAAAATGCACAGAATTATGTTAAGTTACTTAGAAATGTGTCATATGGAGAGTCTATTGTTACAGATCAAGGATTAGTGTCAATAGATCTAAGACTCCAAAACGACAGGGACCTTCACAGTATACGACTTCTAGTAGTGTAAGTCCGAGTCGTTCTCGTACACCTCAAAGGAGTAATTCACCTAGGAAGATGGCTCAACAAAATCGATCTCTTCCTGTTAGAATTAACAGTTCGTCTAAATTCTATGATTGATTAGGAAGTCAACCTAGATTTGGTACTCAGTCACCAAGGAATTCACCTCCTAAGACCGTTTCACTTCACCTAAGAAACAGTCTGTGACACCATCTTCATCAAGGCTCCATTAAAGAACGATGATATTGGACCGAATTGATCATTAGAGATGAATTCGGCAAACCTAAACCTCAAAAGGTTTGGGTACCCTTCAGAAACTAACCATCTTATTGTCTAATGTGCAGGGAGAACCAAGGAAGCCTATTAGTCTTTGGTATGTTGATAGTGGATGCTCTCGGCACATGACAGGGGACAAAATGTTTTGTCCAATTATGAAGATGTAAATAGGTCATATGTTAGTTTCGCAGGTCCAAGGGCGGCAACATCTCGGGCCAAGGTGATGTTGTCAATAGGAAGATTACACTGGAGAAAGTCAATTATGTGGAACAGTTATCACATAATTTATTAAGTGTTTCTCAGATTTGTGACAAGGGTAACACTGTCCATTTCAATGAGAAAGAAGCACTTATATTGAAACCAGGATATATTATTCCTAAGACTGGATCCTGCTGAAAGCTCTTAGGAAGAGAGACATCTATGGCCTTGTGTTAGGTGTTGATAATCCAGAGAAGTCTGTTTGCTTGTTATCAAAAGCAAATGAATCTGAATCGTTACTATGACATAGAAGAATGGGACATATCAATTTCCGAAAGATGAATGACGTTTTCAAACATGGTTTGGTTGACGACGTTCCCATGAAACGGTTTGGAATGAAAGACAAATGTGTACCTTGTCTGAAAGGTAAACAGAAGAAGTCTGCACATAAACCGAAACAAGAAAATTCTATTGCCAATCCTTTCGAGTTACTTTACATGAATTTATTTGGTCCGGTAAATGTAAGAAGTATTAGTGGGATTTATTACTGTTTGGTGGTGACCGATGATTACTCGAGATTCTCATGGGTATTCTTTCTTAAATCGAAAGATGAAACTCCGCAGATTTTGATAATTTTTTTGTCGAAACTGAAACATTTGTGGAGTTCGTGTTAAGAGAATCAGGAGTGACAACGGAACTGAATTCAAGAATAATGTGATGGATGTCTTTTGTTTGTCAAAAGGAATCCAACATCAATATAGTTCTCCGTATGAACCACAACAGAATGGAGTTGCTGAAAGGAAGAATAGGACTCTAATCGAGACAGCCAGAATTATGCTTGCAGATTCAGGGCTTCCTACTATGTTTGTGCGGAAGCGGTGAATACAGCTTGTCATATTTTAAATAGGGTTACTGTAGCGTCATAATAAGACATGTTATGAGCTTCTACATAAGAAGATACCGAATTTACAGAATGTTGAACCATTTGGTGTACCGTGTACTTTCTTGAAGTATCTATCTCAGTCAAAGTTTGATTCAAAGGTTGAAGAGGGATTTCTCATGGGTTATAAACCGGAAACATCAATTCGACGGGTTTACAACAAACAAACTGGCAAAGTTGATTTGGGAACAAATATCAAGATTGTCAGTCATAAGCCCGCTTTACATTCTGGAAGTGGCAAAAACTTTGATTATGATAGTGTGTTTAGTTCACTACATGGTCCTGATTGTTATTCAGATTCTGAGACAGTTGACGATGTGATTATTTAAGAGATCACGTGGATAATACTCCTATATCTCCGCCTACTCGGAATGTCGATACTACTCCAACCAACGTTCAGTCTACTACTGATGTTGATGAAAGTGGTAAGGACAAGGATAAGACACCAGATTCAGATAATAATTAACCCGCAAACACTACACCACTTACTCCATCGAAGGTTACACTGCCTGATGATGATCCTATTTCTGAAGAATCGGAAGATGATTTCAGCTTTCCTGAGTTTCATATTAGAACAAATTTAGGAGAAAGTTTGAATGTTGATTCGGTTCCTCAATATCGAATTAATAAGGATCACCCGGTTGAAAATATTCTTGGAAATGCTACAGAACCTGTTCGAACTAGAAATCAGTTGAATAAGGATCTAAGTAGTTTGTTCTGTGAAGTGAAAGACACTGGTTTGATAACTGAGTGTTTGTATTCTGGTTTCATTTCACAAGTAGAACCTAAGAATGTTAAGGCAGCACTTCAAGATCCATGTTGGGTTGAAGCTATGCAAGAAGAATTAGCTCAATTTGAAAAACTTGGAGTTTGGGAGTAAGTAGATGTGCCTAGAGGTAAAGAACCGATTGGAACTCGTTGGGTATATAAATGCAAACGAGATGACAAAGGGATCGTTACTAGAAATAAAGCACGTTTGGTTGTTCAGGGGTTTGCACAACGAGAAGGATATGACTATAATGAAACTTTTGCACCAGTCGCTAGGATTGAAGCTATAAGTTTATTTTTAGCTTTTGCAAGTTTAAAAGGTATAAAGGTGTATCAGTTAGACGTTAAGAGTGCCTTCTTGTACGGTGAAGTCAAAGAAGAAGTATATGTTCACCAACCACCAGGGTTTGAAGATCCAAAGTTATCCAAGAAGAGCATATCGTTTGGATAAGGCTCTTTATGGATTGCATCAAGCACCCAGAGTGTGGTATGAAAAGTTGTCGACGCATTTGTTGACAAACGGTTTTACAAGAGGATCGATAGACAACACATTGTTTATCAAGTGGAAGAAGCAAGATTATCTAATTGTACAAGTTTACGTGGATGATATCATTTTTGGTTCATCTAATATAAAGATGTGCAAAGAGTTTGAAATGAGCATGAAAAATGTATTTGAAATGAGTGCTATGGGGGAATTACAATTTTTCCTTGGACTACAAGTAGATCAAAGGAAAGATGGATTCTTTATTACCAGTCTAAGTATGTCGATTGTTAGAAATCCAAAAATAGTGATACATTGTAATTTAAGTTATGGACTTACTTATAGTTAAGTCATAAGTTGATGATTTCTAAGGTTGAGGGGCTAATAGTGAGAATTAGCATAGTTGATGTGTTTAGACTATAAATAGCCCTCAATCCCTTAGAAATCACAACAAGAAGCATAACTCTTGACATACATTCCATACCATTACACCTGAATAATACACACTTGATCCCAATTCTCTCTCAACACACACACAAACACCAAGAACACTCACACTAACCAAACACCATTGTTGATGTGAATTCGTGTGATAAAATCGTGTTGTTACATTTGGTATCAGAGAAAAACATCGTTTTGATCTCGATCCATAACTGAATTCAATCACATTTTCATCAAAAATCACCTTTAATTCTGTTTTTTTCTGTTTCTGTTCGTTTTTTTTCCTCACTGAAAATCCAAAGATTAACCTCACAAATCACATAAAATCACAGATGTTTGTTCACCGTTCGATTCCTCATAGTTAATAACATAATCCTCTCAAGTTTCATGTTCTAATTCGATCTGAATCAAAAGTTCAGATTTTGAGTTTTTGACGCTAAAATTTGGGATTTGATTCTGTTGTGTTATAAGCTAAGTTGTGTTAATCGGATCATTGCTGAGGTGAAAACAAACTGTTTGCAAGTGGTTTCATGTTCCAATTCTCAGAAAATCAAAAGATATTGAAGTTTTAAAAATCGTCAATGGAGTTGTTCATGTTCAGAGGTTGAAGACGACAGTGTGAAACTAAAACGATCTTATTTAGATCGTTTCAGTTTTTCCCTTGATACTTTCATATCAGTATTGTGGCTTGTAAAACGATTCAAATTTTGATCGTTTTGACAAGTGTGGTTGTAGTGTGAAGAGTTGATTGTGGCTAACTGATCCTTTGGATTGGTTTTGGTCAATTCAATTTCTTGAAATTACACAAGTTTTTAAGGAATCCTGAAAAGAAACCAAAACGATCTCTTTTAGATCGTTTCAGTTTTCTTAGAGACCAGAACGATCTCTTTTAGATCGTTTCAAGTTTTACTTGAACATTCTCTGGTTTGATTAATTCGTGAAGAGTTGTGTTTGGGAATCATACTACTCTTGGGTAACTGATCTTCGTGATTGGTTTTGCTCAATTCATTTCATACCAAAACTCTGCCCAAATCATTTAAGAATACTTAGAATTTTTCTTCTTCAGAAAATCGTTTCAAGTTTAAATTGTTTCATTCTTAATTCAAATTTAGATCGTTTCAAATTAAATCGTTTCATTCCTGCACATTGAGATCATTTCATTCCTGAAAATTCAGATCGTTTTTTATTCATACTTTAAAACAGATCGTTTCATTTTAATTCCAATTCAGATCGTTTCATTCATACTTCAAAACAGATCGTTTCATTTTAATTCCAATTCAGATCGTTTCATTCATACTTCAAAACAGACCGTTTCATTTTAATTCCAATTCAGATCGTTTCATTCATACTTCAAAACAGATCGTTTCATTTTCATTTCAATTCAGATCGTTTCATTTCATTCCAACTTAGATCGTTTCATAATTTCATACTTTCTTCAAAATCAATTCAATTCTCAATTCAAATGAATTTCAAATGACTACTCGTGAAGCATTGTCTCTGGGTACTGATACAAGACCACCAGTTCTTTATCGTGGTAACTATGGACTTTGGAAGAAAAGATTCATGGATTATGTGGAACGTCAGACTAATGGTCACATGCTTAAGGACTCAATCATCAATGGACTTGCTATGCATCGTCATCCTACTACCCGTGCTATTTTGACTCCTGATCTTTTGACACCGAACAAAGAGATCGTACTGCTGCTGACAACAGAGCTAGGTCATGCTTGTACCAAGCACTTCCTGATGAGATCTATGGCTCAGTTGATTCTTACGACATGGCAAAGGAGATTTGGGATGAAGTTGCTAGACAAATGGAAGGTTCTGATGTAACCTCAACAATTCGACTGACAAATGTCTTAACTGAGTTTGACAATTTTCAGAAATCTCCAAGTGAATCTCTTGAGTCCGTCTACTACAGATTTTGCAATGTGATCAATGAACTGAGAAAGAACAAGGTCAAGAAAGATGAGATTGAGCTGAACATCAAGTTTATCAAAGCACTTGGTCCTGAATGGGAAGATTATGGAACTCAAATCAAGCAACATCAAGATCTGACCAAATTCACCATTCATACTCTTTATGAATCTTTCAAGTTGAATGAGAGCAAGGTTCTGAGCAAAAATTCATTCAACAAAGTGCCAGAAGTTGTATCTACTAATCCTTTGGCATTGGTTGTTGAACGAAAGGTTTCTGAGGCTCTTAAAAGACAAATGACTATTGTTTCTTCGTCTGATGAGGAGGGAGAAGATTACTTGGCTCCAAGAGATGGTGTTCCTGATGAATTCTACCAAGCTCTTGCCGCTGTTACCAAGCATTTCAAGAAAAAGTATTTCAAAGTGAGGCCAACTAACAACAATCTTCGAACTTCATCAACAAGTGCATTTCCAAAGAAGGAACAATATCATCACAAGAGTTTTGAACAAGGTGAAACAACTGTTTCCAAGAAAAGAGACAAGAAAGCAGAAAATGAGAAACAAATCATGGAAAAAGAAAAGACATCTGACAAAAAGTGTTACAACTGTGGAATTCCTGGTCATTTGCTATGGATTGCAAGTTGCCTCGCAAGAAGGATTATGCATACTACAAGCAGAAGATGCTTCTGGCAAAGCAAGTTGAAGCCGGTCAAGCCTTGATTGCTGAAGATGACAAGTGGCTTTTACTTACTGATGATGAAGATAAAGATCTGTCTACCAATGTATGTTTCATGGCAAGGTTAAGCAAAGACAAAGTGTTGGAGGCTGACAACACTGAATATCCCGATGATGAGGTAAATCTCGACTCTACTTTTTCATCAATTAAGGATAAAGAGTCTTGTAGAATTGCCTTATCAAACTTGACGAATCATTACACTTCTTTAGCCAACAAAAACAAGAAATTGAAAAATAGCATTGTATTTTCAAAAAGGGAATACATAAAACTACTTGAAGAAAATTCTAAACTACTTTTTGAGTATGATGCTATGAAACAAGAATTTCAAAACTATAAAGAACAAATGTTGGTTAAAGAATGTGAAATGAATGCGTCTCCTGACTCTAAGTTATTGGAAAAGTGTCATAATTTAGAAAAGACCATTCTTGATCTTGAAAAAACCAATCAAGATCTTAAAGTTCAAAAGACCAATGAATGGCTTCGTGCAAATGCGAGACAAATGGATGTTGATATTCTGAATAAGAAGCTTCAAGAAGCTACACCAAAAACAATTGAACTTGAAAGAAAAGTTTCTGATTTAAATCATAACTGTTTTTTAAAAGGCATTGAGATTGAAAATCTTGGAAGACAAATTGAGGAACATAAAAAGAATATACTTTTCTATCAAGAAAAGTTGTACAAAGTTGAACAAAACCCTCTTTTGGATTTCACTGCCTATTTCAATAAGTCAAAGATTGATAGATCAGAACTTCTTCTTGGGTTGGGATTTGAGAATATCACTCCATTGCAAAAAGCCAAAGACAAGATGAACCCTTGTATGATGAAAAGTTTTTGAGACTTGGTAGGTTCAACAATTCATTCGTCCATTGGATGACGAATTTGAGACTGATGAAGTTGAGAAAATTCAAAATAATAAATTTTGGTTAATTATGATGCAATTAATACTTCTTACGAAACGAAAAAGTCATCATTTTTTGAATTAGAAGAATTGCGTCTAATTTTCAAAACCAAGAATCTGTTGTTTCACCACCTAAACCAACTAAATTGTATGTTCCATCCACATTTTTGGAAAAACAAATAGAAGGTTTACAACAAAAGGTGGAATCTCAACAAAAACTTATTAATAATCTACAGTCTCAAAGTCCGAATTCAAAGAATGAATCAGTTGTTGTTAATATCAAGAAAATTTGTGTGAATGTTTCTACCCAAACTGATTTCAGTCTTTTAGTAGACCATTCCACTCAGACTGCTTGTGTTTCATCTACTGGTTCCTCCACCCAAACCTTGACTTATTCTTTTGAGTATTCATGTCAAAATACTGCTACTGAAATAGCTGATGATTATGTGCAATCTGATTTATCCAATGACGAACTTGCGCATAGTTTAGTTTTGATATGGTACTACTTTAGGTTTTTCACTTATGAGTTTCCTGAAGAATTAGTTGTTCACCCTAAGCTTTATGCTAGTATAGGTGTTGATACTTCTACTCAACTTTCTTGTGAAACCAAAGAAGTGTCAGTTCAATTTGATTTTATTCCTGAGACAACAATAGTGTGAAGTTGGAAAACAAAACTCCTGATTTTTCAAAATTCTCTCCGGTTTCACCATTCACCAAATCTGATTTTGATAAATTCATGGAGGGAGAATATGTTTTTGATTCTGAAACTGAGAAAAAGATTGAATCTACCAAAATCAAAGTTGAATCAAAAGAGGAATCTCCAAAATCGTTTTTCAAAGCTCCAACTTCATATTATTCAAAGAAACGGGTTATTTCCAAACCCATCAAGACTGAACCAAAGACTGTCACCAAACCAAGAATCAATAAGTTAAAAACAAAGTGTCCTACCCCAGAAAAGCATGTTAAAACCAAACAAGATGAGACCAAACCCAAAATCAAATACAACAAAGTGAAACTTCTGGAAATCAATTCAAATGTTTCTTCGTCTAGCTCTCATTCTAGTTCAAATTCTAAAGTGTCTAAGTCTAGTTCAGTTTTGCTAACTAGGGATGCTTCAAATGGTGCAACTAGGTATAGGGATAGATATGGCTGGTTTTCTCATGATAAACCTAAGAAACAAGAAGTTTCCACACTGCCAAAAGAGTCTAAAAAGATAAAAGTGCTTCAAAACTCTCGTTCTAATCTTCTTAGTGTCAATTCGACAGGTGGAAAGAGCTTAATTAGTGAGACTAAATGGGTAGCTAAGTCATTAGTACCTAAGTTCACTAATGTTGATAAAAAGAAGAAAAGGCGAAGAAGAAAAGATGGTAGTAAGAAGAAGCATATTTCTTGAGTCAAACAATTTATCTTTTAAGTCTTCTGTGTTAAACAATGTTAATGGTGCCAAGGCTAGGCCTTGTGATGTTGTAAACAATGTTAATTCTTGTTCTCATATGCATGGTTTGAATGCTGGTAAACATGTGACTTTTGATTCGTGTGTTAATATTCGTTTGTTTAATCCAAATGTGCTTGTTGATAATGTGCTTGTTAACAAGTATGTTGATTCGAAAGCATGTTTGTATGCATCTCCTAAGTTATATCCCCTGCCTGTATTAACTAACCACAAAGGACCCGTCTTTAAGTGGGTACCTAAAGTTGGTTAAATTTTGATTGCAGGAAATAACCATCTGTGTATGGATACTCGATTCTGGGTGTTCAAAACACATGACTGGCAATAAATCATTGCTCAAGAATTTTGTTGAAAGATTCATGGGAACTGTTCGTTTCGGAAACAACAATTTCGCTCCAATTCTAGGTTATGGAGATATTGAAAGAAACGGAATTGTCATCAAGAAAGTTCATTATGTTGAAGGCCTGAGTCATAACTTGTTCAGTGTTGGACAGTTCTGTGACAACAATCTTCAAGTTCTTTTTCGACAATCTCTGTGCAAAGTCCAAACTCTAGATGGAGTTGATATCCTATGCGGAGATCGTGAAGACAATCTTTTCACAGTTAATCTTGATGATAACCAACCAACTGATAATATCTGTCTTGTTTCAAAAGCTACTTCAAAAAATTCTTGGTTGTGGCATAGAAAGCTTTCTCACTTGAATTATCAAACAATTAATGCTTTAGTCAACAAGCAACTTGTTGAAGGCTTGCCTGACTACAAATATGAAAGTGAGCATGTTTGTCCTTCTTGTGCAGTTGGGAAGATCAAGAGAACTTCTCATAAACCAAAGAAAACTCCACACACTTTGGCACCTCTTCATTTGATTCACATGGATCTTTGTGGGCCTATGAAAGTACAAAGTAGAAACGGGAAGAAATATATTCTGGTTATCATTGATGATTATTCTAGATACACTTGGGTCAAGTTTCTTGCTTCAAAAGATGAAACAACTCAAATTTTGATCGATTTCATCACTTCCACTCAAGTGAATCTTCAACTTCCAGTCCGTTATATCCGTTCAGATAACGGTACTGAGTTCAAAAATGCCATCTTCAATGATTTTGCAAATCAAAAGGCATTACTCACCAATTCTCTGCTGTCCGAACCCACAACAAAATGGTGTTGTTGAAAGGAGAAACCGTACGCTGGTGGAAGCAGCAAGAACAATGCTTGCTTATTCCAAGTTACCATCAAACATGTGGGCTGAAGCTGTTGACACTGCCTGTCATACTCAAAATCGGTCCATCATCAATCAGCGTCATGAGAAGACTCCTTATGAGGTTATTAACAAACGCAAACCCAACATCAATTACTTCCATATTTTGGGTGTGTCTGTTATACCTTGAATGATCGGGAAAATGTTGGAAAGTTTGAAAGGAAAGGTGACGAAGGTTACTTTGTTGGTTACTCAAAGACATCGATTGCATATCGCATCTTCAATCGTCGAACAAACACGATTCAAGAAACCATGAATGTTTGGTTTGACGAGATGTCTGGCATGATATTTGAACAAGAAAGCTTGCTACCAACAATTAATGATCCAAGTAATTCAAGTGCTTCCTCAAGGACGTCTACCTTAGCTTCAAAATTCAAGAAATATCCAACTCCAACAAGTGAAGAGCTAGATATTCTTTTCGAAGAATTCTACAACTCAAAACCGATTCAAGAAAAGGAACCTCAAGTCATCAATGAACCAATTCCGAACAATGACCCCATTCAAACAAATGAATCATTCCTGACAACAATCATGAATCATCTTCAAATTCTACAGAGCAAGAAGAATCATCTTCAAGTGATATTATTCTCAAAAGAATGTTCAAGAACAACCTTCTCAAATCACCCAAACAACAAATCCATCAAATACTCCAAATGTGTATGTACCACTGGATTTTGATCATCCAAATTTTGAGGAAAGAGTTCTTCCAAGCTATGATTCCATTGCTCAACAGAACTCTGGATTTAATGATGATAATGTTGACATTCATCAACAAGATCCTCTTCCTCATGACAACAAGTGGTCACGTATGCGTAAAGATCATCCTACAGAACAGATCATCGGAGATCCACAAGCTGGTGTTCTACCCGTACTACAGTCAATGAGTGTCTTGTTGCACTTTCACTGAGTAACATTGAACCCAAAACTGTCTCTGAAGCTCTTTGTGATCCAGATGGGTTAAAGCAATGCAAGATGAATTAGCTCAGTTTGAGAGACTAAAGGTATGGAGATTGGTTCCAAATCCAAGGAAAGAAGAACCAATTCGCACCAAGTGGATTTTCAAGAACAAGAAGGATGAAAATGGAGTTGTAGTAAGGAACAAAGCTAGATTGGTTGCAAAGGGTTACTGCCAACAACCTGGTGTGGATTTTGACGAAACTTTCGCTCCTGTTGCAAGAATGGAGGCCATTCGTATATTCTTAGCTTATGCCGCATTCAGAAACTTCACAGTGTTTCAAATGGATGTGAAGACAGCATTCTTGAATGGAGAACTCAAAGAAGAAGTTTACGTGGAGCAACCTGAAGGTTTTGTTGATCCTAAGAAGCCAAACCATGTCTACAGGTTAGACAAGGCCCTCTATGGTTTGAAGCAGGCACCCCGAGCATGGTATGATTCCTTATCTACTTTCTTACTCAAAGGAGGCTTTACCAAAGGTACTATTGACCCTACCCTGTTTATTCGTAAGCAAGGTAAACATGTTTTACTTGTCCAAATATATGTTGATGACATTATTTTTGGGTCAACCAGTCAAACTTTTTGTCGAAATTTTTCATCTCTAATGGTCAATCATTTTGAAATGAGCATGATTGGGGAAATGAATTACTTTTTGGGTCTACAAATCAAACAATTACCAACTGGTATTTTTATATCACAAGGTAAGTACATAAAAGATATGTTGAAAAAGTTTGAAATGACTAATTGTACTTCAATTTCAACCCCAATGGCTGCTCGTACAAACATAAATGCTGATAAAAATGGGAAACCATTTGACCAAAAGAGGTATAGAAGCATGATTGGTTCGTTGTTGTATCTTACAGCATCTCGCCCAGATATAATGTTTGCAACATGTATGTGTGCTAGGTATCAAGCCGCTCCGACTGATTTACATTACCAAGCTGTGAAACGAATTTTTCGTTATCTGAAGGGTACACCCAATCTTGGTCTCTGGTATCCAAGGGATACTGGATTCAATTTAACTGCCTATTCAGATGCAGATCATGCAGGTTGTAAGCTTGATCGCAAGAGCACATCTGGTACTTTACAATTCTTAGGGGATAAGATTGTAAGTTGGTCATCCAAAAAGCAAAATTGCGTATCACTGTCAACAGCAGAGGCTGAATATGTAGCTGCTGCTAGTTGTTGTGCTCAAGTGTTATGGATGAAAACACAACTTACCGACTATGGTCTGAAATATGATCGTGTCCCTATCTATTGTGATTCACAAAGTGCCATTGCAATTGCTGTCAACTCAGTCAATCACTCACGCTCAAAGCACATTGATGTGAGATATCATTTTCTCAAAGATCATGTTGAGAAAGGTGACATCGAACTCTACTTCGTGGAACTGACCACCAACTCGCTGATTTGTTCACAAAACCACTGGACGAAAAGAGGTTTAATTTCTTAATCTCTAAACTTGGTATGCTAAATCTTGATCCTTAATACCTTTACCATGGAAGGAATTCTTGATTCATTTTTCAAAATTGAAAAAACAAAAAATCAAATACAAAATATAAAATTTTGAAAAATAACAAAAAGATTTTCTTAAATTTCTTTCTTTCTATTTCAAAGTGGCTTGCATATATTCTGTATGCAACCCGTTCTTTATTAAACTATTATTTTAAAAGTGGTTTACATATACTCTGTATGTAACCCGTGTTTAAATGATGTATTTATTACTTCGTGGCTTATGCACATCAGTGTATAACCCGTGCTTATTTGTGTTATTTAGTTTATAAATAGTTTGCATATACTCTATATGCAACCTGGTTTTAAAATAAAATTATTTATGTTTCAAAATTGAAATTAATTCATGTTGTTATACATATAAATTGATATAAGATAACATGGAATTGAACGCCTTGTGTACTTCCAAGTGGTCTTATATGAATGTATATGTGTAATACAAGATGTTGATTACAATTTTGTTACACCTGTTTCAAAAACTCTCAATTGTTGATATGAGAAGCAAAGGATTGAACGCCTTTGTGTACTCCTGAGTTGTCTCATCTTGAACAATTGATTGAGTTCACTTTTCATAAAACCTGTTTTGATTTCACACAAATCATTTTTTCTCCACTTTTCTATGGAAATCTGTTTGATTATCGTTGCATAGATTAAGGGGGAGTTTGTGATTTGAAAATTATTTGGCAATTTATGGAGTTTGTGTGTGACAATGTGTTTTAAAACATTTTTTTTCACATATGATGTTTTTTTTCAAACATTTAATTCAAAGGAAGTTCGGTGTTTAGTTTGCACAAGAGCGACTAGTTTTTCTCAAAATTCTACTCCATGAATTCATCATAGCCGATGAGTTCTAACCCCAGAGTATTCATTTTTTTCATTAGAAAGTGAGGGTATTTTGAGAGATGATGAATTCGTGCAACTACGTTGGAGGGAGTAAAGTCGAAAAGTGAGAGGTTATGGTGATAATGTTGTGAGAAAAGGGTTTAAAGAATTGATACCCTTCCCTAAAATTCTCAAATCGTGGGTAAAACACATTTCTATCGGATGCACATTTACCTAACCACTCAAGTGTTTCTTAACAAATGCTTGTTTTATTTCTCACGGAGGTTTTCTCATTTCTATTGACTCTTCATTTGAAAGACGTTGATATTGAAAAAGGGTGACACTCTGCTCCAGTCCCCGACTTCATTTGATCACTTTGTGTCTAGAGCTCGTGATTGATCATAATTTGATCGTTATCATTCTTTAGGACACATTTGCGTCATATCTTTGTGATATACATGCTTATTTGTGATATAGCCGGAACATTTGTAGTAATATCTTAATGATATTTCACGATGATCAAATGGAAATCCTACCATTGCTAACATCATTTCCAGCTTTGAATGTAGGTCTCATAATTGCATTTGTGTATTATTGAGTAACAAGAAGTCTATTGTGACCTTGGATTTTTCCTAAAAGTCTTTAAGGATAGTAGAACATGGTTATCGAACGCTTAGGTGACACTGACCATGGTTTACATTCTTTGAAGCATTCTGAGGTTGAAAAGCCAAAAGACTGAACTATGTTAGAGGTTTGCTTTGTGCTTTTCTCAATGATACATAGGAAATCGATAAATGAAAATACATTTCTTCGGTCATTTCATTAATCTTTCGATTTTTGAATGCAAACGGATCATTCTTATCGGTTTCTTTTCTCATCACCGAACACAGAAAACACCAACACCATGATACAATGTTTATCCCAACAACTTCAATCTACATTTTAGTCATCCATAGGAACAATTGGGTTGGTTTATATGGATAGATTGATGTTTTGATGGTTGATAATTCTCCATGAGCATAATGTCTAGATTTTAGTCATGATATTTCTTTTAAACAATCGAATCAATCAATGTTTGCATAATGACATTGGTTCCCAACTTTGTCATTAGAGGGGGAGAAAAATAGTATGATTGATTATTGATTAGGAGAAGAAATTAGAATGATTGATAAGGATAAGGAGAAAAGTTTGTGTTTGTTCCAAATTCAACTTGAAGACTATTCATTCGAAAAAAAGACTATGATCTCATGAAATGAGGGGGAGCATGATAATTTGACAAAAGATTGAAGATTCGGACAAAGAAGATTAGATTCAAAAAGAGTCTTCATCAAATTAAAGATCTTCAAGTCATACAACAACACTTTACCAAAAGCTACATGCACATATCAAGGGGGAGAGAACATATCTTGAAAATTCATTCCAGCTTTCAAAGAAAAGACTTCAAGATTCGAAGATTGAAGAATTTAAGACAAGTTCATAACTCCGCACCTCAAAGACAAACTCGATTCATGATTCAACAATCTTCAAAGATTCAAGACATACACACAATCATCATTCTCTGTTCTATAAAAACACTAAGAATCAACAGATGATCTAACTTCAAGAAGTCCAAGACCAGAATGAATCAAGTTCCCAAAGACAATGAGAAAGATTTGAAGACTGTTCCACACACCAATTGTCTTCATCACCAGGCTCATCAAATTCATTCCTACAAGACAAAACAACACGTACTTCAGATCTTACAATATATCACTAAGGGGAGAATGTTAGAAATCCAAAAATAGTGATACATGTAATTTAAGTTATGGACTTACTTTAGTTAAGTCATAAGTTGATGATTTCTAAGGTTGAGGGGCTAATAGTGAGAATTAGCATAGTTGAGGTGTTTAGACTATAAAATAGCCCTCAATCCCTTAGAAATCACAACAAGAAAACTAACTTTGACATACATTCCATACCATTACACCTGAATAACACAACTTGATCCCAATCTCTCTCTCAACACAACACAAAAACACCAAGAAACACACACTAACCAAACACCATTGTTGATGTGAATTCGTGTGATAAAATCGT